>NW_026068019.1:1762503-1943287 GCF_014885135.2 Alexandromys fortis
ATATATATCCTCCACTTTTGGATAGATACACAGAAGAAGTGAGAGCTGGAGCTCAAACAGATATTTGAGTAGCCACTGCTGATAATAGTAGTATTTCCATCACTCAAATATGAAAGCAATCGTGGTGTCCATTGGTGGCTAAAATGTGCTCTATATACACACTTGATTGCTTATGCTGATGTGTGTTAGCATGTGGATGAGTCTTGGAGGCATATGCTAAGTGGATAAGCCAGTCATGAAAAGACAAACACTGTAGGACTCTACAAAGATGGTCAGACTCCTGTCATGTGAATACAATAACATGCATGTATATTATACACGTAGAACAATAGTAATAATGATAAAGAGCTTCTCTGAATTTTTTGTTTACTTATTTTGTATGCATGTATGTGGTGTGTATGCATGTGTGTGGTGTGTAAGCACATGTGTGTGGTGTGTATGCATGTGTGTGGTGTTTATGCATGTGGGTAGGAGTGTGTCTGTTCCATTGGTTGTATGTACAGGACAACTCACAGGAGCTGTCTTCTCCTTCCACTATGTGAATCCCAAGGATCAAATTCAGCAAATGCTCAATGAACCATTTCTCCGGACCTTTTGTTTGGATTTCTACAAAAATCTGTTTTTCTGTACTGGGGCTTCCAAAAAAGGTTTTCCCCGCTACATCTCTCTCCTAGACACAGTCTTTCAAGAACCTCAGAGAAATCTGAAAGAAATCAGGACTATGGAAGACAGATATCTGACCTTAAGTTCCTGGGATTCATCCTAAACTGACCTTAGATAGCCAAGATCCCCAGCAGAGCTCTCCTGCCTGAGGCAAGCACCTGTCTGTGAGGTGCCCTTAAACCAAGTCAGGAGTTTCTGGTCCCTACCCTTTCCCATCTTCTTTGTCAGTTACTAAATGCAATATTTTGCTTTTTCAAGTTATAAAACAATATAAACAACCATAAGGAAGCAAAACCCCATTCTTAGGAATTCACTCTGTAGGAACTAGGAGATGGTTCAGTGATTAAGAACACTTGCTGTTCTTTCAGAAGGTGTGGGTTTGATCCCCAAGCCTCATAGAGCAGCTAACTATGATTTATAACTCTAGTTCAAGGGTGTCTGAAGTGGGTACGATACATATGTGGTGCACAGACATTCAGGTGGCAAAACACTCACACACAGAAATAGAAATAATCCTTAAACAAAAGACGAATTCATTATTGAACGTGAGTCTAGAGTAGTGGTTCCCAACCTTCTTAGCTCTGCGACCCTTTAATACAGTTCTTCATGCTGTGCTGACCTCCAACCATAAAATTATTTGTGTTGCAACTTCATAACTGCAATTTTGCTACTGTTCTGAATCAAAATTTAAGTATCTATTTTCCAATGGTCTTAGGTGACCTTGGTGAAAGGGCTGTTTGACCCCCAAAGAGATCGAGACACACAGGTTGAGGACTAATTCTCTAAAGTGTATCAGAAGACTCACCTTCGGATTGAAATAACCAAATCTCAAATACAAGTGCATCATCCTACTGAAAACCACTCACAGCTTCAATAGAGACAGGTTCTTCTTGAGTCTCTCAGCACTGAGGCGAATGTGCCCAGCTTGGAACATCAGGTTGATTGCTGCAGGGCCTACACACAGATTGATCCGTCCCCCTCGGAACTGGCAGTGCTCAGAAGCCCCTTTCCCTGATGGTTCTTGAAATAAAATTGGCTCTGGACTATTGGGCGGAGGACATTATCTATTAGTGTCCAAACTTTGAGAAAACGAGAATTCTAGGAAGTTTCATATCACAAAAGCCTTTTTTGAAGGAATTAGTCTAAATAGATGACCCAAAGTTACCTGTGATATTTTTAAAGAGACAATTTAATTTTATTTACAAAGATTCAGTAGGATTTTGGCTGACTGAATTTGGATGCAGTTTGCAAACGGGTCCATTATGGAACAATGGAGACATAATGTTCTGATTTCCCAGTGGACGGTGTTCCATTTCTGAAACTTCTTCTAAAAATGTGTTTTTAAAAATCTAGTTGGGGGGGTCTAAGGAGAATAATATGCAGATAATAAGATCTAGCCTTAGTTAGCATGCAGGGATATTCCTTTTGAAACGGTCTATTAACTTCTTTTGTGAGGATGCTGGGCACTCAAAGGTGGGGCATCCACGGGTAAGGTCCATTAGGTGGCGTGAATGACCCATGAGGACTTGGTTTGGAGGGAAGTGATTTAAAGAGGCGCATTTTGGGAATGGGTCCTAGTCTGTTTGTGGGATTTACCTGAAATTTGATCCTGTTTCTTACCCATCCTTTCTCCTTTGGCGTGTGTATTTACACACTAACAGGGTTAAAGAGTGTGGAAACAAGTCACCTCAGATGTGTGAGTTTTCAGGAGCAGGGGAGCAACGGTGCCAGGAAAAAAAAAAAAGCCACGGTTGCCCAGGGAGGGGAGGATTTTGAGAAAATGGGGAAGTCCATGGATAATGGGTAGGAAATTAGTTCTCCTAAATTAGTTCTCAGGGCAAGGAGGTAGGTAAATTATAATATGTGCCCTCCGGGGGATAGTATAAAACCATTACATTTAATTCTATTAGGAGTCAGTTATGGCAAGGGCATATGTCATCAGACAATGCCTGTGTGTATTTAGACAATCATGTGACATCAGACAATGCATGTGTGTATTTAGACAATCATGTGACATCAGACAATGCCTGTGTGTATTTAGACAATCAAGTGAAAAGAGAAAAAGAAAGGCCACTGCCACCCAGGACTCCCAAAACAAAGTCCGCAGCTTCTGCTAGAGCCAGGATGGTAGGTCATTTTCTCTTTCTTTGTAAATTCTCATCATATACTGCTTCAAGACACTGTCACTATTTCATTTTTCAACCACTGGGACCAGTCATGTGGGCACTGAACAGTTAAGTTATTTTGACTTTCAGAACAGTTGAAAACATTCAAAGAGAGAGCTGATGACTTTTATAATTTTGCCACTATCGCTCAACTATTCTATACATGAAAGATAATTTTGTATGAGAATAGTTTTTGTTTTTTTTTTTTTAATTGAGAAAAGGAAAAAAAAAAGTTTCGGCCTCCTCCCAGCCTCCCATTTCCCTCCCCCACCACCCACCCTTCTCCTCCACCCCCCACTCCTCACCCCCTCCCCCCACTCCTCTCCCCCTCCCTCTCCAGTCCAAAGAGCAGTCAGGGTTCCCTGTCCTGTGGAAAGTCCAAGGTCCTCCCCCTCCGTCCATGTCTAGGAAGGTGAACATCCAAACTGGCTAGGGTCCCACCAAGCCGGAACATGAAGTAGGATCAAAACCCCGTGCCATTGTCCTTGGCTTCTCATCAGCCCTCATTGTTCGCCATGATCAGAGAGTCCAGTTTTATCCCATGCTTTTTCAGTCACAGTCCACCTGGCCTTGGTGAGCTCCCAATAGATCAGCCCCACTGTCTCAGTGGGTGGGTGCACCCCTCGTGGTCCTGACATCCTTGCTCGTGTTCTCCCTCCATCTGCTCCTCATTGAGACCTTTGGAGCTCAGTCCAGTGCTCCAGTGTGGGTCTCTGTCTCTATCTCCATCCATCACCAGATGAAGGTTCTATGGTGATATGGAAGATATTCGTCAGTATTGCTATAGGATAGGGTCATTTCAGGTTCCCTATCCTCAGTTTCCCAAGGGACTAACTGGGGACATCACCTTGGGCTCCTGGGAGCCACTCTAGGTTCAAGTCTCTTGCCAACCCTAAGGTGGCTCCCTTAACTAAGTTATGTGCTTCCCTGCTCCCCTATCCAACCTTCCTTTATCCCAATCTTCCTGTTTCCCCAAGTTCCCCCAATCCTCCCCTTCTCACTTTTCTCTCCCCATCCCCCCTTATCCCCAACCCACCCTACCCCCAAAATCTCAATTTTCTCCCCGGCAATTTTGTCTACTTCCCATAGCCAAGAGGATAACTATATGATTTTCCTTGGGTTACCTTCTTATTTAGCTTCTTTAGGTTCACCAGGTATACACTCTGTGACCTTTATTTATGGCTAGAAACCAATTATGAGTGAGTACATCCCATGTTCATCTTTTTGGGTCTGGGTTACCTTGCTCAGGATAGTGTTTTCTATTTCCATCCATTTGCATGCAAAATTCGAGAAGTCACTCTTGGGAATATTCCCAAGAGATGCCCTATCATATGACAAAAGCATTTGTTCAACTATGTTCATAGCAGAATTATTTGTAATAGCCAGAACCTGGAAACAACCTAGATGCCCTTCAATGGAAGAATGGATGAAGAAAGTGTGGAATATATACACATTAGAGAATAGTTTTTTAAAGGTTATTTTTATTATTTTATTTCTATGTTTGTGAGTCTTCCACAAGTGTGCATCCAGGGAGGCCAGAAGAGGGAGTCAAGAGTCTCAGAAGGCAGAATTACAAGCACCTAAGGTGGGTTCTGGCAACCAAACCTGAGTCGTCTAGAAAAGCAGCAAGTGGTCTCCAGCACCAGGAATGAATTTCAATGGGCATTTTTATTAGCCTACCTTAGTTGTACCTTACAAATAATTGTATATTTAAATATTGAAATGCAGTGGTATTTCATTTGTATTTTAATAGACAAAGCTGGCCTGAAGATCAGAAAAGTAAAACAGCCACACTGGCCAGCTTTACAGACCAGGTAGACATGACACACACCTTTAATTCCAGGAGACACAATGACACACACCTTTAATCCCAGGAGCCACATAGCTTGCCATAGAAACCAGGTGGCAGTGATGCACGCCCTTAATTCCAGAACTAGAGAAGACGGGAGGAGGCAGCTCTTAGTCTCAATCTCATTCTGAGATTCCTGGAGGCAGGATCACCATTTTCGAACTGAGGCTGAGGTAAGAGCCAGCGACTGGCTGCTTTGCTTTTCTGGTCTTCAGGTTGAACCCTAATATCTGTCTCTGAGTTTTTATTAATCGTGCTTCATTGAAACATTGTACAGCTGTTCACTCACACATACACACACACACACACACACACACACACACACACACACACACATTTCCCTACATACCTGTACAGCAGATAACAATGGGAAATGTTTATAGTGTATGAGGGAAAAAGAAAAACTCTGTACAGACAGTGCAAGCAAAATAATTCTGTTTGAAAAATAAAAATAAATCCAGGGAAATCCATGAATGCAGTTTTTTAATTTATTTATTATTTAAAAATTTCTGTCTCTTCCCCACCACCGCCTCCCCTTTCCCTCCCCCTCCCCCAATCAAGTCCCCCTCCCTCGTCAGCCCAAAGAGCAATCAGGGTTCCCTGCCCTGTGGGAAGTCCAAGGACCACTCACCTCCATCCAGGTCTAGTAAGGTGAGCATCCAAACTGCCTAGGCTACCACTATATAGAGAAGAAAGTTGAGCCGAGAATCTTGCAGAAAGTAAAATCTAGACTCCACATGGTGTTGTTAAGAGAACTTTATTTATTCTACAGATTTTTCTATGTTTTTCAAATTATCTGTAAAATTGAAAATTCAAAATATCCTTAAATTTTTAAATGAAACAAATTTACCTTAATCTTAAATTCTAACCAAACTGAGGGTTTTAAATTTTTCAATAGAAAATAGAAGGTGATTTCACAAAATTGAGTAGTGAATTATCAGATAATGTGATTTCTCTTCTGAGTGTATACCCAGAAATGCCAGAAGCAGTGACTCAAACAGATGTCTTTCCACGTGTTTGTAGTAGCGCCACTCACAGCAGCCAATGAAACACGTGACACAAATGTCTACCTGTGGGCAGATGGTAAAGAAACTGTGTGCTGTCTTGCTCAGCCTCAAGAAGGAATAAGGTTCTGACACCTGGAGGAACCCTGAAGACATTCTATTAACCAAACTAAGCAAGCCGTTCAAAGAAAAATCCTGGCTAATTTCATTGACTGCAGTTGAAGTCAAAGACAGAAAATGGAATGGAGGCTGACAAGAGCAGGGAGGGAGGAAGGAAGAGTTAACTCTTCCTGGACAGGTTTGCTAAATGAAATGAATTCTGGAGATGAGTGATGGTGATGTTGGCGCAGCGAGAGTGTTCTCAAAATGCCACTGAACTGCGCACTTGATTGTGGTTAACACTGCAAGTTTAAGGTTATGAACATTTTATCACAATTAACAAAATACTTTCACTTAATAGGAGTTGAAGTCCAGATAACACTGGGGGTACAGATGAGTTGCTAGTGAGAGTGTGCCAGCCAGTGAGAGGCTTGACAGTTGGATGGGATGTTGAGGAGGAGCCCTGGGGACAGCTGAGCTGCGGGGCCAACGGGGCAGTGAAGCAGGGGATGCAGGAGCCACCGAGGGGAAGAAAGTCAAAGCTGACAACAGTGCTTCCACTTGGATGGCCGTGATGGTCAGGGTAGTCAGCTAGGCAGCCTCTAGACTCACATGGAAAATGCACTTCTAAACATGCCAGATATCCTGCTAACCTCAATCCTGAGTTGGGATGGTCCACCCACTGTGGGTAGCACCATTCCCTATTGGGCATCACTGACTGCACAGGGAAGGGGAACTGAGATATAGCATGTATTCGTCATTCTCTGCTTCCTGATTGGTGAGGAAATGCAAGAGCAGCTTAAGCTCTGGTCTACTTGGTTGACTTCACCATCATGATGGCCTGAACCTGTGAACCGTGAGCCAAATGAACCCCTTCTTTACTGAGTCGATCTTGTCAGAGTATCTTATCTACACCCCAGGAAAGATAATAAGACAATGGCTAAGGAGATGGCAACTAAGAGAAGTGATTTGCCCAGTGTCCCAGGGATGACCTAGATGACCCAGATCCCTAGATAACTGTACTTTCTTTCACAAGATGTCAACCTTATATATCATAAATGACAAGGCAAGAGAGGAAAAGACATCACAGGAACTGAGGACAAAGTAGAGGGAAATGGGAGGCAGCCAGCCCGACAAAAATCAAAGCTGCAGACAAGAACAGACATTTAAACAAGGCCCGGAGTCGGCATTGAACTTTGACAATTATGGTTTGTCAGCACGGTGACTGATTCATAGTTATTTTACGGGAGTTTAGCAACTGTCTGTGAAAGTGGCGCAGAGCGGTTGCAGAGCTGTTAATTCTGGGTGTTTATTATCCACCATTCAGTAAATAGCTTAATAAATCTAAAGAAGTCCAATCTAGGGGGATGGCTACGGCAATGCTATTCAAATTTTAAGCAATTATAATAAAATCGTGTCTATTAAGGGTAAAGTGCCCCCCCATCTGATATAAGATTGTTTCTTGTCTAGGCCCCCGGGGCCAGAGGCTGTTTTTTGGTTGCTGTCTGTCCAGAAGATGAAGGGAACACAGCTTATCATTTCCATTCTGTCTAGGGATTTAGGAGTCTGGAGACAGTGGTATCTCAAGACTCTGAGTGGATACAGTGAGGTTGACGCCATGGCTCGGCTTGTGCTGGCCTTGTTCTAAACAGTTAAATTGAATGAGTTGGGAAGAACCAAGAAGCAGTTCAGTTGAGTTTTTACAGCTTCTTTCAAAGTCATAAATTTCTTTGCTCCATGTCAGGAGTCCAATGCCACTGCAGATTGTAGTAGAAGGGGAAGTAGAAAATCATGTGTGAACCCCTTTTTCTCCTCCCTTTTTTATTTTAAAATTTTTTATTCATTTTACATACCAACTACAGGTTCACCTCCCTCCCTTCATCCCACTTTCTGTTCCCCATCCACTCCCCATAGAGGGTAAGACCTCCCAAGGGGAGTCAATAAAGCTTGACACATCAAGTTGAGGCAGGACCAACCGCCGCCCAGCCCCACCAGCATCAAGGCTGACCAAGGTATCCCACCATAGGGAATGGGCTCCAAAAAGCCAGTTCATGCACCAGGGATAAATCCTGGTCCCATTGCCAGGCACTCCAACAAACAGACCAAGCCACACAACTGTCACCCACATTCAGAGGGCCTAGTTTGCTCCCATGTAGGCTCCCCAGCTGCCAGTCCAGAGCCCATAAGCTCCCACTAATCTGGGTCAGCTGTGTCTGTGGATTTCCCTATCATGGTCTCGACCTTCCACCCTTGCTCATATGATCCCTCCTCCCTCTCTTGACTGGCCTCCAGGAGCTCAGCCCAGGGTTTGGCTGTGGATCTTTGCATCTGCTTCCGTCAGTTACTGGATAAAGGTTCTATGGTGACAATTAAGGTAGTCATTAGTCTGATTACAGGGGAAGGCCAGTTCAGGCACCTTCTCCACTAATGCTATCTCCTCCCTTTCTCCATTTCTCTCTTCCTTCACCTTTCATCTCTCCCACTCCCCCATTCTCCCTCTCTCAATGTGATCGCTCCTTAGAACATCGCTCCTTCCACTCCCTGACACTCTTTGCCTTCCTGAGAGACAATTGGTTGAAAATGCTGCCAGCGTGAATAGCTTCTGAGAGGAGAGTGAAGTGGAAAGGCTCTGGGCTGAACAGGACAGTGGCTCTCTTCCCAGCCTTGCCTCATCCTTAATATGTGGCCTCTGATAAGCCATTTCAACTGCTGTGCCTCAGTTTCCCCTTTGCACCATTCTAAAACTCAACAAAGAGGAACAAAATGTAGATGAAGGCGGGGGAAAGTAGATTAGTAGAAGAGGGTCCCTGTCTGAAATGGAAGATCATCCCCACATCACCAGTCCCTGGTTTGCACTGGGACTCACCCTCTCTGCAACACCAGTCCATGGGAGGAATGTCTCCACATCACCAAAAGGTAGAAAGCCAACTCCACCTTCTTCCAGTTCACATATTTATTGAGAATTTACTTTATATGAAGTTCGATGTTCAAAACTTGACATAAACAAGTCACAGGGAACCCCTTAAAGAGTTCACATCAATCACAAAGATACATATTCAAATAACCAGAAGGAAAATGCTCAATTGACATTTTGAAGAAAGTCACCCATTTTTGGAGCTGTGTAGGATGTATTTATATCCTCCTTCATGGAGAATTCCTATGTGAGTTTGACTTTAAAGCATGATGATTTGACATTCACACCTGCAGATGGGGGTTAGGGCATCCCAGAGCAGTGTCCAGCTTAGAAAAAAGGACACAGGTGCTCTCATCCACTGCATGCTAGAGGCACAGGAGCATTAGGGCTACAGCAGACCGAGCCCCTGATGCTATCCAACTGGGATTAGGAAATGAAAGCCTGAAGCACAAAGTACAGTCTGGGGAGAAATGGGAAACAAACTTGAAAAGATACAAGCCCTAAAGGGAGCTTCCTCGATGAAGGCTGAGAGCCACACTTACCTGTGAGTAAAAGGACATGCATTCAGGACACAGTCAAAATTACAACGGTTTAGGAAAGGGGCAGGAAGTAGCAGGGTCTCTTCTAGGGTCCGTGACCTCACTTGCTGTGAGTAGTTGGTTGGGTTTATAGGACAAGGCATGAATTCCCTCCTACTGAGTGGGGTGTAAGTCTAATTAGATGGTCCCTAAGATTTAAATTCTACGGTTACACTCCTCGGGCTATCTTGCTATGACTGGCCACTCCTCAGGCTATCTTGCTGTGACTGGCCGTCATTGTGGCTCACAGGCTTTTCAGCTGGGCAGGGCTACTGGTTGTGTTTCTCCATGGGAATGAGGGCCAAAAGAGAAACAGGAAAGGTAATTCACAGACACAAGAAAGACTTCATGAGGTGAGCATTGAGCTATGCAGAGGCTCAGATAGTTCCGACTGGTGACTTGGGGAACATCTATACCACTCTCAAAGATGGAGAAGCCAGTGGGCGGGCTTGAAAGAAAAGGCAATAATCCGAGCCAGCTGTGACTGGCAGTTAAGTTGATCATTACAGCTCTTGTAATCAGATTGAGGACCCCCTTAGTTGCGAGCATAGAACCTTCACCCATAACTGATGGAAGCAGATGCAGAGATCCACGGCTAAACACTGAGCCAAACTCCTGCAGTCTAGTCAAAGACATGGAGGAGCGATAATATAAGAAAAGGGCTCAAGACCATGATGGAGATACTCACAGAAACAGCTGACCTGAGCTAATGAGACCTTATGGGAGGGTGGAAGGGGAGAGGAAGGGAGGTGAGCAGAGAAAAATGTAGAGCTCAATAAAAATCAATAAAAAAATTTAAAAAAGAGAAAGGCTAGAGATCACTCAATATTATTTTCATTATACCCATTTATTATTTACTAACGTAATAAATACTTTTTCTAACTTTCTTGTATACTATAGGCACTTAGCTAGAGTGTCCTTGTAGAGGCTGGTAATAGAGATGTCTTGTTTTTTGAGGCAGTCATCACAGAGATGCAGGCAATAGGGGGGATATTTGGTTCATGTGTAGCACGGGGGAAGAAAATTTGTTCTCCCTGGTAGGGAAGTGGTAGAAACTTCTGACAAATCACCGTTCAGTCTTGGATTTAAAAGATTAGAAGATGCTTGCTGGGAGGAAGTGAGTGAGAATCATTTGGCACAGAATAAAGTAGGGTGTGATACAGTGAAGATGTCAGAAAGGATGTATTAGAGAATAATGAGCAGACTGGCAGCCATGTGTCGTGAAGCATGTAGGGAGTGTCTCCTGGAAGGGCAGAAAGACAGGGATGAGAACACAAATGGCTTCAGATGTCATGCTTAGGCTGAGAACTTGGCCTTGGTCTCACAGGAGAGAGGAGAGGCACATCATGGCACTTTAAATAAATCTTGGGTTTCAACCGTCCTGTTTGCTAATTCCTTCACGCAATTGTTTTATGTCACTGCTATTTTTCCAGCTTAAGATGAACACTGAGTTCTTTTACTTTTCATTATCTTTCTTTAATAATTAAACATGGCCTTTCTAGTGCTCTTGTATTTGCATGAGTTGTTATTTTTTTCCCATTGGCATCTAGCTGACAAATTATCTCTTTTTAATTTCCTCTGAAATCAGTGAAATGGAAATTTAAAAAAATAGAAAGCATAAAGAAATTCAAAATTTTATTCTTTGAGAAAGAATAATAAAATATACACACACTCTTGCAAGGCTAATAAATATAAAAGAAAGAGAGTATAATGTGCACAATATTAAAAATGGAAAAGGAATCATATCATATTTACATGCGTGAGTCAATAATAGCTGAATCTGAAACCAGAGAGGAAATGAATGAATTCCACTTAAGGAAATAGCCACTAAAATCTACTTATGAAGGAATGAAGAAACAGATACCCCAATTCCATCAATTATTAGAGAAGCTGATACTCATTTAGTGGGATGCTATTGGGAAATCACCAGTCTTCCAAGCTGAGTTTTAGATAACTCAACAGTGGCAAATATGATGCAATCTAATCATCCTAGAGGAAATAGAAACCTCCTGAGTAATATTAATAACAAAGTTCAACAAGAACTACAAAGGAGAATTATATATGCCAACATTACTCATGAATGTGACCACTCCCGTCTGTAGACTCAGGGCTTTGAACACTGGGTCGCTCGCTGGTGTCACTCCTTGGGAGGTTTGTAGGGCTTTTAGTAGCTTCCTTAGAGGAAGTGGGTCACTAGGTGTGGGCTTTGGGGCTCTGTAGTCAGGCCTCGCATTCTTGTCACCCTCTGCTTCATGGGTGTGGGTGCACAGTGACTAAGCCTGCCTCCTGGTTCTGCCACCATGTTTTCCCTGCCTGCTGCATGACCGTCTTACAGTGATGAACTGTAGCCTCTGGAACCACAGGCTAAAACAAACCCTTTCTCTCTTCCATTGATTTTACTATGGTGTTTTATCAAAGCAATGAGAAAGCAACTAGGGTTGGTACAAAATGAAATATTGGCAAAAGAAAACGTGACAATGATCTGAAGAACACTTTATTATAAGTAACCAGTTTTTAACTAAATTACATGTATTATTGCACCTGGGAACATATATATGTTTGCACATGGAGGCTATAGGACAACTCAGTGGAGTTGCTTCTCTCCTTCTACCTGTATGTGGGCTCCAGGGTTTGAACTCAAGTCCCCAGGCTTGTTCAGCAAGCGCTTTCACGCACTGAGCCATCTCACCAGCCTGCTTAAGCAAATTTTATGGTGGGTGCTGCTGAATACAAGAAAATCTATCCAAATCGTCACTATGCCATAAAAACCATTATATCAATATGCACCAATTAGATCAATAAATGTAACATAAATATATATATGTGTATACACATATTTTAAGTATATTATAATACAGATTGAATGTTGATATACGATTGTCTACAACATGATATTAATGCAAATAATATATCTATACAAATCTAGGGGACTATGGTTTGAGGTTGGAAAGGATTTACCAATAAAAGATATCTAGAATGGAAACAAAATACATGTATATTTGACTATGCATATATAAATCAAAATAAATTACAAAGTGAAGATACAAGTTAAATGTTTCCCATTAAAGAAAAGGATACAAGAAAAATGTCAGAGAAAATGTCACACTAAAAGGCTCCAAGAAATTCCTTCTCCATAAACACGATGGTAACACTAATAAAAATGGTCAGAATAAACTTTTTAATGACTTATCTATTTTTTTCTGTTAATTGATGTTTTGCATGCATGACTGCCTGTGCGATGGTGTCAGGTCCACTGGAACTGGAGTCACAGATGGTTGTAGCTGCCATGTGGGTGCTGGGAATTGAACCTGGGTCCTCCGGAAGACCAACAGTCAGTGCTTTTAGCCTCTGAGCCATCTCTTTAGCCTTCCCATCTCTTCAGCCCCAGAATAAACTTTTATAGAACTCTCAAACTTAACCAAATCTTTATAAAAACCCAGAGTGCACTTAGCCAAGAGAGTGGGTGAAGTTATATAAGAACAGTGACATTACAGGCTGTTTACTCTCTCAGCCCTGCAGTAGACACAGACATAAAGATTCTGCATTCACACGGAAAGCCAGCTGTCTAGCAGCCAGCAGGGCAACTGTTTTGAAATCACTGAAAATAGAAATAAGGACACACCAAGGAAATTAAGATAGTATCCTAGAAAATAGCCACTAGAAAACAGCCATTTAGCACAAAATAGGACAGTGACGGAGGAGAAGAGTAACAGAGAGGACACACGATATATACAGAGCAGAGCGCATAATGGTGGCTATAAATCACACCTCATTAGCTATACTAAATGCAAACACATTAAACATTAAAAGTAAATTATTATACTCTGAACAAAAGGAGGAGATTGACAGAGTGGATTTTTAAAAACAGTCTTCTCATATGCTGCCTATAAGACACATATTTTAAATTCAGAAGACAAGTAAGCTTAAATTCATGTATAGAGAAGCTGCGTTATGCAAACAGAATTTGAATGGATTACAGGTATCAGAAAAAAAACGGACTTTAAGACAAAAATTATTACTGGAACTTAGAAGGAAATAAAAATAAATACACTTGTACTTTACAACTGAATCCCCAAGTATATGAAGAAAAATACAAAATGAATTAAAGGGGAAACTGACCGCTGATAATAGAACTTGGAATCTTTTGTGCCCTGCTTTCAGCCATGGATAGCAAAACAAGGAAATAAAATCAGCTAGACATCCCTAATAGATGCCCATAGAACATCTTGCCCAATAAGCCTAAAATACACTTTGTTCTTGAATATATATGGAACATTCCTCAGGGTTGATGATAGGTAAGACCATAAGACAAGCCTCAATTAACCTTCACTTAAAAGGCTGACACCATGGAAATCATGTTCTCTATCTACAACTGAAGGAATTTAAAAATAATCAGGAAAAAATGTGGGAAATTCACAAATTATAGAAATTTAAAAATCATTCATATGTTTAATAGTCATTTAGATCAAAGAAGAAGTCACAAAAGGAAAAAGAAAATGTACATTTTTTTATTATTATTATTATTATTATTATTATTATTATTATTATTATTATTATTATTGGGTTTTCAAGACAGGGTTTCTCTTTGTTACCATCTTAGCTGTCCTGGAACTAGCTCTTGTAGACCAGACTGACCTCAAACTCACAGAGATCCACCTGCCTCTGCCTCCCAAGTGCTGGGATTAAAGGCGTGCACCACTACCGCCCAGCCAGAAAATGTACATTTTAAAAACTTACAGAATATAGCAAAAATAATAGAGAAAAATGTATATGTACTATAAGAAGATGTTAAAAACAATAGCCTAAATACTTATTTAAGAAATGAGAAAACAAAATATAAACAAAACAAAAAATTAGACAAAAGAAGGAGTGGACATATTGGATACAGAGATTAGGAAAACCATGGAAACATTAAAATTAAAAGTGATGTTTTTAAAAGGGACTCAAAATCTGTTAACCTTTATTTAGGCTGATCAATGGGCAAAAATCCCTTTAAGTAATCAAAATGACAAGTTCAAAATGGACATTGGGACTGGTGAGATGGCTTATTGGGAAAAGGCAGTTGCTGCCAAGCTTAGTGACCTGAGTTTGATGCCTGGAACCCACATCCCAGAAGGAGAGAACCCCCCACAAATTGTCCTCTGATCTCATATATAGGCAAGCTGTGGTATGGGCATGATCACAAACACACACATACGCATGCACACACACACGGTGCCCATAGACAGACATACCCATGCAAACACACACACACACACACACACACACACACGCATGAACATACACACAATAAAACGCAATTAAAAAAAATATGGGGCGTTACTTTTGACCTCTGATAATAAAGAGGGCTATAATATCAATATATATCAAGAAAAATTGTGGATCAACAGACAAGATAACTAAATGAAAGGATATATTTCTAAAATGACAGTGAATGAACTGATTCAGGGGGTGCAAGAGTTAATTTTGACTACCAACTTGACTGGATAAAGAAACACCTAGAACACACTTTTGAGGGTGTCTCAGAGAGGTTTAGTTGCAGAGAAGAGACCCTTTTTGAATATGGGATGTATCAACTCATGACCCAGAATCTCAGTCTGAGCAGAAAGGGTAAAGGGTAGAATACCCACCCCTCCTTTTTCTGCCCCATGATGCACTGAGACAGGAGCAGGGCACCTCTTCCTGCCACATCTCTGCCAGGATGGAGTTTATCTCTTGAGCTATGAGCCAGAATCCAACCTTCACTTTAATGCTTTATTTCTTATGAGGTGTTTGGTCACAGAAATGAGAAAATCGATATGGGAAAAAATTAAATCTGATTAAAAAGCTAAAAGATTAAATTAATAATCAAAAGTCTCACACACAGAAAAACCCAAGTTTAATTGACTTTGCTAATGAATTCTATCTATCATCCTTTGTAACGTCTTCCTCAAAATAGAGGACAGAAAGCCTACCAAATCATTCTGAAGCCTGCGTGACCTGGTGTAGCATGTTAACAGAGATATACCATTGCTTTATGTTGTTGTTTTTTTTTCCTCTTAGGGGGCCTACCTCAAGCTCCAAAATAATTACATGGAGACTTACTTTTACTCATGAATGCCAGGCCTTAGCTTGCTTTGTTCCTAGTCAGTTTTACTAACTTAAATTATCATATCCCTCTTTATGTTTTGCCTGTGGGCTTTTTACCTTTCTTTACTCTTTACATCTTTCCTTCTTACTCCATGGCCAGCTGTGCAGCTGGGTGACTGGCCCCTCGTGTCCTCCTCTCTCCTTTTCTTGCTTTTTGCTCCTCGATCCTCCCTTTTTCTTCTTAGATTTCTCTCCTGATTTATTCTCTCTGCCTGCCTGTCCCACCTATTTCTTTCTCCTGCTTAGCTATTGGCCATTCAGCTCTTTAAGAGATGATGTTAGTTAAACAAAAGCAACATAAAAGAATTCAACACATCTTTGCATCATTAAACAAATACTTCACACCGTAAGCAAATGTAACAATCCTAAACTAATATTCCACAACAACTTTATATAAACTATAGTCATGTGGTCCCCTCAAGGTCTCGTGGACCCAACGTCACATATCATTCACCACTCCAGTATAACCTTTCAGGGATTTCCAACCCAGAGTTCAGGGAACAAGAGTTTTCAGCTTAAACACAACTCTCAGGAACCTGGAAACCAAGCTTTTTTTCTTAAGAATAGCTTAAATACTTGTCATGAGAGAAATAATTGGTAACTGGTACAAACTGCACACTGTATAAGAAAGGGGAAACATCTCCCAAACACTGAGAGTGATCCCTGCATGGAGATCCTCCCAGCCAGTCCATCTGAGCTCTAACTATACGTGGTTGATGCTACCAGCCAGCTTCCTCCTTTTTTCTTGTTGGAGCAATCCTGGGATAAACTGAAACTCATCCTTGATTCTAATTAGGCCATAGTGGAGAAACCGACTAACGAGAGCCACCAGATCGCCTCAAACTTGACCTTTATTGGTAAGGAAGGAACTTGAACCTGCAAGTGCCAAGTTCAAATGAGATAAAACTGCAACCCAATATACCAGAGCACCATGAAAATTCCAAGCAAAATAGCGAACTGGGTCAGGCATCTCAGGAAAAGGATGGTATGACCTGACTAAGCTGTATTTGTCCCAGGAATACAAGGTTACATATAAAAATCAGCATGGTAAGATTTCATATTAATAGAATAAGAAGAAAAAGCCCTTCTCTGGAGATGCAGAAAAAAATACTTGAAAAAAAAAACCAACACTCTCTCGTGATTAAAAATGAATAGCAAATTGAAAATGGAAGGAGACTTTCTGAGGAACAACATCTACCAGTCTTTCTGTGGGATCAGCAACAAGATGGAGATGCTGTCCCAACACAGAACGGAGAGCCCAGAAACAAGCCTTTGGTCATCTGCTTCCCTCAAGGGCACCAAGAAGATAAGGTATGGAAAGAATTATGTTTTTAACACACGATACTGGGACAGCTGGACATCCACATGCAGATGAAGGGATAGCCCGTTTCACTCCATAAACATGAGAATTAAATCACAAAGTCCTGTATTCAAAAGCTAAAATCATAAATGACATAAAAGAAAATACAGGTATTCAGGCCCTGGATTAAAAATAGATTTTTAAAAATATCTATGACATCAGAAGTACAATCAACCAAAAAAGGATAGATATATTAGACTGTACCAAAATTCTAAACCTTGGTTCTTTAAAAGGCATTATGAAGCCATTATAGCCAACATAGAGAATGAGAAAAAATATTTGCAGTAGTATATAGTATCTAGTCATATCTATAATATATAAAGAACTATTTTACAATCTACTGGTAAAGGCAATCCAATTTTATTTTATTTTATCTTTTATTTTTTTCATTTTTATTTTTTTGAGACAGGGTTTCTCTATAGCTTTGGAGCCTGTCCTGGAACTAGTTCTCGTAGACCAGGCCAACCTCGAACTCATAGAGATCTGCCTGCCTCTGCCTCTCAAATGCTGGGATTAAAGGCATGTGCCACCACCGCTCCGTTTGGCAATCTAATTTTAAAATGGATTGTGGCTAGGGCTGTAACTCAGTGGTAGAGCACGTGCTTACTTCAATCCAATCACTAAAATAAAATGTTAAAATGAGAAAAGACTTGAGCAACTATTTCTCCATTGAAGATACACAAATCGCTAATAATTATACATAGTGCCATTAGGCAAGTAAATAAAATACAAACCATGTCGCAATAAGATACAGTTTCACATCCAATAAGGAAAGCAGCTCTCATGGGGAACTATAATTAACAAAGACAATCAAATGGAAACTGGAGTAGCCTTCCTACCCTGTTGGAGGAATGTGAAACCGAATGACTGCCCTGATAAAACAGTTCTAGAGAAGCTAAGCATGGAGCCGTTACGCAATCTCTTGTGCTATGACCAAGGGAATTAAGAGCCTATTTGTAAGAAGACTCATCCAAATGCTCATAGCCCTATTCCACCCAGGCCAAAGGTGGAAACAGTCAAATAGCCATTGAGGAAAATGAGATGATGCAAAATCAATGGGATATAATTAGTCCAGAAATAAAAATAGAGTTTCAGTTCATGTTCCAACATGGCGACCTTCAAAAACACGCTAAATGAGCGAGCGGAAGAGGCTGTGCATTATAGGCTTTGTCTCTGTGAGACAGGAAGACAAGGTAAATCCACAGAGACAGATAGAGAGACAGACAGCATCTTTATGGTTTCCAGGGAAGACAGATGTTTGTGCAGGTGATTAATGCATTCCAGAATGAGATAGTGGTGAAGGCTGCAGAGCCTTGTGACTACTAAAATCAATGAGTGACGTGTTCATGATGTGTAATATGGAAACTTCATATCTGAAAAATAAAGAACCTCAGGTTATGCATCTTGGAAACGATATAACAGAGATAACAATATACTTATAAAATGCGATTCAAACAGCATTTAAATTGTTAATTTCTCTACTGCGCAGAGAAATTAGAAATTGACAAATAGACCAAATCACAATCAATAGAGCAAATTACACCAGAATATGATTCAAAGAAGGGCATATGCAAATGGCTCAAAATATGTTCACTTCACTGAAAGCCTTAGAAATCCAAATTAAAATAACAATGAGGGATCTTTTTTGCACTCACCAGACTGGCAAACATCAAAAAGAACTATCATATCTGCTGTGAACAGAGACTATGAGGAAGAAGTGGGGCCTCACACGTTGCTGCCTGGGATAGGGATGGAAGAGAATTCTGGTAGTAAACAAGCAAGGCCTATTAATATCCAAAGTACATAGGAACTGTAATCTAGCAACCCTCCTTCTGTGACTCCATCCCAGGGAAGTTAGATAGCAGCTTCTAAAGATAGAGCAGGAAGCATAGTATGCATATTGTTGCTGAATTTGTTGTTAGTGTTTATAGTGCCCCCAACCTGAATACACTGTTGTATATTTACATACATTACAAGGATGCATTAGGAAACTACCAGAAAATTTGAAGAGAATCCCATGGCTTTTATTGGGCCAGAAAAGCAATGCATAGAGATACATGTATATACACACACACACACACACGTACACACAAAATATTCTTTTAATAACATAAAAGCAATGTATGTGTTTACTTATATATTAACATACTACTTAGCCACATGAAAGTCTGTCTGTGATTATACTTCTGATATACCCATAAGAACAGAAAGGGAATGATTTTGCTATTTTAGCATTAGACACTGTTGGGAGCTATACAAGTAACCAGGAAAATGTAACAAGTTTCTCTGTTTAGAAACATTCCCTTTGGGAAAGATGCAGAAGGCTCTAGAGGCCCAGGAAGTAAACAAACAGCCTATGTCTGACAAAGATAAAAACTTGGAGGCTTCACACCCACAAGGTTATAGAAGCAATAACCAAGTGCGGAGAGGGATGTGGGGCGTGGGATGTGGGGCACGGGATGGTGGGGATGATGACACACTTCTAATCAGCCAGGTTGCCCAGAAGAGACTCTTCAGCAGCCAGTAAGTCACACAAACACTTCCAGGGGTGCAGCTCTCCTGAGTTGTCACTTGTACCCGGGGTGAGTTTTTAAGCAATATAGCTGCTTTTGAGTCATCTCTGCTCACGTGAATAACTCCTCATCCACACTCTGTAAGTGACCCCAGTTAAAACACCTTGGGTCACCAAGTTGGACTCTAGTGTAACCATTATCTTAATCTGTCCTAAGTTCCCTATCTGGGCTGAGTAGATGTGTGTGTGTGTGTGTGTGTGTGTGTGTGTGTGTGTGTGTGTGTGTGGTGTTGTTGTTCCTCTAAGAAAATCCACACCAGAGAAAGACATGCTGAAGAACTTGGCTAAAGCTATGCTGAAGTTGAAGCTGTTTCCATGAAGATCTACTAGAATATCTTCTACAGGGCTTTCTCCCCTGTGTGAGAGCTAAGCTGATTATTTTGCCACAAGAAGGGGTGACAGGTCCATCAGTGTCCTGTTCTGTTGCCACCACGCGTCGCTACATCTTGGGTGCTCTCTTCCTACAAGTTTGTGAGAACAAGGGCACCTATGCGTTTTCTTACCTGTTCCCTGTCATCGTGTTGCATGCTTTGGCATCTAGCCGATGCGCCTCACAGATTGGAACAGGGAACCCCAAAGAAATAGACAAGGCCATTAAGTTACTCGTCATCTCTTGTCTTAGAGTTTGTTCGTGGTCTTTATGGACAGCAAAGCGACCCAACCTATGATCTTTTTTACTTCTGCCTAGCCGTTGCAGGCCTGGATTAACTGCAAACACCGAGCTCCTGATATACGCAAAGCTCTCTTCTAAGCACCTGGAGCTGGGGACGAGGAGGTTGATGGACAAATGTGAAAAAAAAAAATAGAACCAAACAGGGCATGCGCTCCAGATGAGCTCATAGCAAGAGGGAGTAGGAGATCAGTTTAGAGAGGCCATTGCAATCAACGTGATGGGGCCTTTCCAGGCTGGGGGAACAGGTGTTTAAGACCTACTTCGAGTAAATGCATCTACTCTGCTCGACTCCACCATCCCAACTGCGTTGTCAGAATATCTTACAGAAAAGATATTCTGGCTGAGGAAAGAGAAAATTCCAAAGAGACAGAGGGATGTAGGACTAGAATGTTCCAGGTGGGGCCCAGGGGAAATCTCTTCTGCTTGTGAAGCCGTGAGAGAGTGGGCACTAAATTGCTCCAGATGGCCATCGGGCCACGAGAGTGGATACCATTGAAGGAAACTGGGTGGAAGGCTATGGGGTTAAAAACCTGATTTCTGATCATTGCTGTCACAGCTTCCTCAGGTTTTCTCACCTGGCTGGATTTCTCGAAGCATTTGGAGAGTGTTGGCACAATAAACCACAGAGAGATGGTGAGAGACACTCACGCCTGACACAGCCTGGATCTCCAGTCTCTTCAAAGCAGAACAGAACCCAGAACGGGAGGAGGGCTCCCGGGGTGGGAGACTGTGAGGGGGCCTGCAGAGGCAAGCGCTGTGAAGCTCCTGCCTTTAGGCCCTTGGGACTTCAGAGACTTCCCTCCCTCTGTGCTTTCAACCTATAAAAGCTGCCTCTTTGATCTAAAAGAGAAAAATGGATTCAGCCTCCAGGTTAATGCTATTTGCTGAGTGTTTCCGAGAGGCTGCACGATGCAAAGACGAACATCACAGGCACACAGATGCAGCGGTGGGGATAAAGCCTTCCCTTTAACCTGTGTGGAACACTGTGTGCTTCTCTATGAAGCCAGAGAACTAGCCCCTGCACCACATTCTGAAGGGGCACCGCTCATCAGATAGCTGTTGTCACACTGTGCTCCCTAGAAGCACAGTGGCCTGTGGGAGCCTGTATTGAATCGGTCCAGCTTCTAGGTCCAGCTGACGTGAAGCGATGTAGGTGCTTGCAATGAACTCTTGCTTGTCCATGTCACAGCTCAGCTACAGGTCACCCGAACAGTTCTGCTGACATGCCCAAAGGTGAGCTCTCTATTGCTGATATAGGATGACCTTTGTTGCAACAACAGATGGCTTTGGCTCAGTTCCATGGGCACGTTCCTGGGATTCCATGAACTCTGTTCTATGAGCATCGATGGATGGCACAGGACAAGGATGAAAATAGACACCCTAAACCCTTTGCTAGCCTCTGCATATATCATGTCTCTTAAAACCCAGTGGCCAAAACAAATCACATGGTCGCATTGACTCTTGTCAAAGAGAAATGGCCTGGCTAAGTTGCAATGACATAAGGCAGGGATATGGGAAATGACAAAAGAATCAGGCCATTTTTGCAGTCCACCACAGCCTCTATAAACTACAAGATATGCAAATAAATGTAAGTTAACATTACTATCCAAAGGCAATTTAATCAATGCATACTTGTTGAATTGATTTACAAGGGCATTGGCCTGTCTCAGACCTGATTGCTTTCACAAGTGGTTTTCCAATCAGCCCATAGTTTTTCCACAGCAAAAGTAAAAATCCATTTCAAAACTATCCATAAATTATTCTTGGACAGCTGAATCTGTCTTCCTTCCTTCCATCTGAGATTCTAGTGTGTGTGTGTGTGGGGGGGGGTGTTTGTGGTGATTTTTCTGTTTCCATTTAGCTCAAGTCATCAGCGATAACTTTCACTTGGCAATTCCATCAGGGCTCTCTCTAAATGTGCTGACATTTCAATTAAATGTCAGTGGCATCATTGTGTTTACCAGCTGGAAGATTTGTAATGGGGAATATTGGTAGTGCCAGAGACTAGAGATTTCCATTTGGTAAAATGCCAGCCAATGTCTTTTGTCTCCTGCACTCCCGTGGGTTGCCTACACGTGGGTTTTGACAGTCTGACTGGCTCTTCGAGATGTCACTGGTACTCTAGGTTAGGATATTCAAACTGCTCCCTGAATCCTAGCACGACGCTTCTAGAGTCATGGTATTTTTAATGATATTTTTTTAAATGTAGAACTTGAAATACATTTTTCCACTTTCCTAACTTAATTAAATAGCCCCAGCTTGTCAAGCAAGCAATTCCAAAGTTGCCATTTGCAACTATATAGATGCATGTGTGTGTTTGCATGTATTTATGTCTATATATAATACATACATGTATACATACATACATACATAGGCTTTAAGCAGGAATAGCAAAAGAAAGTACCTTCTCCAGTCACAGACAACTGTCTCTGCCACTTGCTAGCTCGCTGTGTGACTTTGAACCACTTATCTGTACTCTGGGCTTCTAGTTTCTCACCTGGGAATAGAAAATCAGAGTTCTAAGGCTAAGATAAATTCTCATGTTCTAAGTACTCAGAACAGTGATGAAGTATTACTGTCACTATTAATACAGTGCAGCAAGATAAAGTGCAATATATCAGATACTGATATAGATACAAAAATAACTGCCATCCATAGCAGATTCCCGATAGCCATTTTATTAACATTTTAGGGTCGTATAGGGTGAACATGATATTTCAAAACATGTGGAGAATATGGATCACATCATGCAATTAGTATGTCCACCTCCTTTGCACTTCTTTATTTTGGACCCTTTAGGCTCCTCTCCTCTAGTTCATCATCAAATATGAACTAAGTTACTGTGAGCTGCAGTCACCTGCTGCACTAAGGAATGTTTGAGTTGGTCGTATCTAATTGGGGCTTGGTGATGACTTTCCAGCCTTCCACCATTCCCTCCCACACACCCTTCCCATTTTAATCCCACTTATTAAAATTTAATTATTGCCACTGATTGAATTTTTCTATTCATTAAAATTGATTTTTAAAGTTACACAAGAGGCAAATACTATCAAGATTTTTTTTTTAATATGTACTGGTTTCCACGTAAGGTTTCACCTGAGAAAACATGTTCTGTTGCTTACCACCTATGTTGTTAGCTTTAGTTCACGTGATTGTGAATTAAGGGCATACAGAGGCAATGCCAATATATAAACTCTGGTCCAACTCATATGGTCCTGGCGGACAAATGCAGAGAGGAAGCTATTCCTCATTCCTCAGTGGTCTGTCTGCAGTAGTCCATTTGGTGACAACCATCTACTTTGTAATTAGTAACTGCCTTGTCCATTAGCCAGGTCTTGAAACGGCCCCTGAATGGTTGGTTAACGGTCAGAAGTCCCTGCCCCTCACCACAGGCTTCTGTGGCTGAGAGGAACATTGATATTGTCTTGTATTTCTGATTTAACAGAAGCCACACATTTAGGGAGGTTCTAGAGAAAGCCCACAGCAGTCCTGCCCCTTCACCCCCACCTCTGTGTGGATGGATCGCTGCAAACTGAGCTGATGCAAGTTCAGGACTGGTCTGCTAGAAAAGCGACCCTAAAGAGAGCATCACTCCATCTCCCCTTCAGCCAGGATGCCCCAGCAAGCTGCCCTTACTCTCTGTGCTTGTGCGAGAACCTCACGTCTGTCGCTCCTATATCCGTGGAGTATCAGGGAGGCAAAACAGAGGATGGCAGACAGCTGTTGAACATGGTACTCCTGGTACACCATGATAGGTAGAATCATTTAACATGGTATTCCATGACAGGCAGAATCAACTTAGCATGATGACCCATGACAGGCAGAATCAGCTTAACAAGGTACCCCACAACAGGCAGAATCTTCCCACTTTATCGATAGGAATACTGAAGTCCTAGGGACCCAGCCAGACCTTTATCAAATATCCACTGACCTCAAATTTACTGTGAATTTTTTCTACTATTGTTTATTGGGAATACTTTAAATGGGGAGCAGGCAAGTGATACACACTTTATTTTATAAATTAGTGCAAAACTTGTTTTTGCTTAAGAGCTCTAGGGGAGAGAGGTTCTATTACCCCTTCATCTAGTCCCATCATGGGGCCCCTGTGATCCTACAACAGGGCCCCTACTTCTGTTTTATTGACGTTATACTAATTTGTAGGATGAAAGAGGCTTTATCTTTAATGTTTTTGTTTTGGGTGATCATGTAAGTTGTTTGCACAATTCACTATAAAGTATATTGCTGTAATACACATCTCTGTGTTTAATGCCAAGGTATCTTTGTTGGTACACATGAATATAATTTATATTATATATTATATTACTATATTACATTATATATTTATATAATTGTTATATAAATTACTGAGACAAGGGGCAAATTCTATACCGAAAATGTAGGAAGAATGTAAACACTAGACTTGTAAAGACTTAGGAGTTCCCTTGGAGTAGAGAAGTTCAGGGGAGGTCAGAACTAAATTAAGGAAGGATGACTGTTGAAAGATAAATTAGAATGTTTTTTCTTGAGAAATGGGGCGTTGCTCTTTTCTTAAGAAGTGGGGTAATGTTGATAAGAAGGTGATATCTGCAAGCTGGGTATTGGGGCTATAAATCGGAGGTCAAAGAGCAGCCTTGAGTGGACCAGAGACAAGAGGCACAGCGAGGTCAGGATCTAGTTCTCTGGTTGATTGTTCTCTCTGGGTCTCTGTTCTTGTCTATGAAATGCCTGGACAAAGAGAAAAAGTCCCACCAGCAGACCTGGAGAGACATGCGTGCAAATTCCAGTTCAGCCACTTATCTATCTGTTGTAGTATAGCTTTACCCTCTGGATATAGTATTTTTTAATATGTTACCATAACTGTGACCATTAATGGGCAAAATAGTGCAGATGTAGCTGTGTCTATGGCAATGGTCCTCCTTCCCACCCTCTGTCAAACTGCAAGTGATTCGGGGAAATGCTAGAAGATACAGGGCATTAACTGAAAGGGAGACTCCGTGATATGCCCTTGATGAGGGCATCACCCATGACGGTGGGGAACTTTGTGGTGATACAGCCATTTGGGGGTCACCCCCATCCTATAAGTAACCGTCACACATGGTTCTGTAAGCATTCCCATATGCCCAAGAAGTTCATTGGCTCACCAAGTGGGTTTTTAAAAGAATTGTATTTGGTCTGTCTTTGGTACCCTATCTGCAGATGTTATTGCCATCTGTAAAATGGGGGAGAATGACAGGATAATGGTGATGGCTGCACTTACTGACCTAAGGGATACACACAAGTGCACAGCTTGAATAAATGGTAGCTATTTCATCTTCATCAGTTTTGCCTACAAATAACGGAAACTTCCTTTCAGCCCTTCTGTGCCTTGCTTTTGTCATGAGAGGAGGAAAGTTTGAAAGAATGAAGGCCTAGAAATCAAATCACTGTTTAATGGATTAATGGTTTAATCTACTTTCAAAAATCTTCTCTTGGCAAGAACTCAGAGGGAAATAATGGTTATTAAAGATCCAAACATTTCACTGGGGAGGGGAATGATGTTGTCTAGAAAGGTTTTCTTTAAAGAAAGGTTTTTGTTAAAGTGTATTTCGTTCCCTTCACTCTGTGCTATCCAGGCCTTGCAGGTCAGTTTCTCCCAGTTCCCAGGGGAAGAACGAAATGACATGAGGAATACACCTTGAAATCCTTAGATGATAAAAAAGGATTAAGAATCAATAGTCCTTCTGCTTCAACTCTTTCCATTTTCCTTTTATCCCCAGAAAGTGCGGGTCCTCAGGAGTGAGTGGCACGTTTGGTGATCCGTTGTGTTTTGCTAGGGGTTAGAGGGAAGAGTCTCCAGGTATTATGGCTGACTGCAAACTGGCACTCCACTGATGCTGGGCAGAGCTTGTGGTGCCGTGTCTCGGGGAGAAATATATCACACTTGTCCTGGGTAATATGGCAGAAAATCCAGCTCATTGGTTGCACCAGGTCACCTCAAGATTCCAGCTGCCCGTTCCACCAATGGCTGCCATGATGGACTGTGGAGTTAGAGGTTCCATCGCCATAGAGAGTTCTACTGAGTGCCTTGGCATAACATCTCATTTGCTGAGTCAGAATTAGAATCTGAGCACAGTTAGGAGAGGTTGCCCCATTTTGCCTCCTGGGATGTAGAAGATCTGTGTGAGGGGTCATCTTCATGGCCAACTTCCCTGGGCTGAGAGATGAGTGTATCTGTGAGGGCATCTCTTGAAACAACCAGAGCACAAGGCTCCACTCTCCCAGCCATTCAATCTGTTAGATTCTAATGTATGTAGGGCTGTCGTTAATCTTCACTGTCAGCATGACTTGCTTTAGAATCATGTAGGTGATATACCTGTAAGTGCTATGAGGCTATTTCCAGAGGGGTTCATCTGGGAGAACTCACCCTGAGCAGGATAGTACTGTCCCATGGATTGGGCTTTCAAACTGAATGAAAGAGAAAGAGGAAGCTGGATGCCAGCTGAGTACCAAACTTCCCTCTCTTTGTTTCTTTCTGTGTCTCTCTGTCTCTCCATCCCTCTGTGTTTCTCCATCTCTGTCTTTCTCTCTCTTTGTCTCTGTGCCTGACTGTCTCTCTCTTTTGCTCTCTCTTTCTATGTCTCTATCTTTATGTTTCTCCATCTCTCTGTATTTCTCTGCCTGTCTCTGTATCTCTATCTGTCTCTGTTTCTCTCCCTTCCTCCCTCTTCCTCCACCCCACCACAATTATGGAAGCAGGGTGACAAGCTGTCTCTTCTTCCTGCTACCTCCCCTCACACTGTGAACCAAATAAACCCTTTTTTAAAATTGCTTTGGTCAGGTGACTTGTCACGGCCACAAGACAATGACAACTGTGGATAGATTATTGGGAAGTGGTGAGAATGTGGAAAGTGAGGTGTGGACAGAGGAAATAGGTCCCCAGGGACCTGTCCTTGCATCTGTAACTTGTCCTGGTTTCTCCATTATGTTTTGTTTTGCTTCCTAGTTGCTGTGAATCGATGGCTCTGTTCCAGATGCTTCTATCACCATGCGATGTTCTGCCTCATCCTGGGTCCAGAAATAACTGAGGCAGAAATGTATGGAGCCAACATCTGAACCCACGAGCCCAAAAAGGTGAATCCTTACTATAAGCAGTCCTTTGGGTATTTTAGTCACAGCAGCAAATATGTGACTAAGACAAACTACATTCCAATCCCAGCTGTGCTGCGTGCACTTTGATCTTCCAAGTCTTTGACTGTTGATTCCCTCATCTACAGAAGTGGGCAGAACCATCCACTAAGTCTGCCTGCTGTGTTTACTACACACCGACTTGAGGCTGAAGTACACATTGTAAACAGCAGACAGGCTTTGACAAATTTGCCGCAGCACCTCTCAGCGCTGATGGAACATTCTGGCACATCACGGTGCTTCCAGCGAGAAGCGCCCAGATAACATGTGCAAAGCGCCTTCCATTAGGCCTGGCATGCAGTATGCGCTTCATGTGTTAACTGTTGTCAGAAGCCAGCAGGGATAGCAGACTCCATCCTTAGCACTGCTTTCCAGCTTTCTTTTTCCATCTCACGAGTCTTTTCTATATCGTTGCAAGCTAGAGGCGGCGTAGAGAACAGCACTGGACAGACAAGGGAGCTACGCATCTAGACAGGGATCTGAAAGCACGCCGGTAGATGTGGTCCTAATTCCAGGCTAACTCCTGCCTTCCCCACCCATGCCAGGGAACAAATGGAGCACAGCATCCTTAGGGCTTTGCACCAGGTTCACAAGAATCTTGAGTGTCTGTTGTGGAGAAAGATACTTGAGTGAAAAGTTCCCTTCGTCATGGCCCTCTAGTATCTTAGCCATGCGAGCATCTCTACTTGGAGGATGCTGGCAAGGAAATGGATGGAGGTCACAATACCCAGGACAGATAGGAGAGCCACTGAAGCCTGAGTCCCCAGCACCCAAGCCTCCTGCCGGAGTCAACACATCCCAGACGACCTTCCTTCTGATTCTCTGGCATGGATGACTCAGCTCTTCCCGGATGTGGATATGCCCAGGCGAGGACACCTCAGCCTCTCAGCCCTCTGATTTCAGATAAGGGCTCCAGAATGTTTCAACTTGATCAGAAGTTTTAATATCATGTCAGATACGATGTCAAGTTCTGAGTTTTCATGTCTACCTAGCCATCCTTAGCTGTGAGCTCTTGATTGATACAGCTAGCCTGTCAGGTTCACATAGCAGTAAAATGAACAAGGCTCCTCTCTTTTGTGTAGACTGTTTCACGAGAATGAAAATGCATATGCAAGCCGGATGTAGTGACATAGCACTTTAGTCCCAGCCCAGAGAAGGCAGAGGCAGGTGGCTCTCAGTGAGTTCAAGGACAGCCTTGTCGACATAGCAAGTTCTGGGCCAGTGTGAGCTACTTTGAAACCCTTGTTGTTGTTCTTGTTTTCATTTGTTTGTGTGTTTGTTTTAAAGTGAAGGCTAACAGAGTGCGTTTGCACACATTAAAGCGAATGTGAAGGTACTGACAATATTCTGAAGAACAGCAGATGTCTGGGCTGAAAGCCCATGTCAGGAATCTGTGGTTTCAGGACCATGGAGAAAAATCAAGGTGCTTTGGCACTTCCTCCATTGCTAATATCTTTTCTCATGCTTCTAAGAGTTACCGGAAGCCAGTCCTTGTTCTTAATGCCACGTGAGGGGCTTCATAATCATGACAGAGATACCACCACTTCAGGATAAAGCCAACAGTGTCGCTAACACTGCGGGCTGAATGGAAGAACCTGAGCTGTAGAATATAAGTGACCTAGGCAAGAACTTTACCAGTGAGCCACCACTGTTTGCCCTTTTGCCTCTGCTCCTCCAGCCTCACAAACCAGTACATGCCCTTGCTATTTAAACTGACGTTAACAGGTTTTCTGTTGTCTGCACTAATGGGCTCATGCCCCTTGGGTAGTGTGGATACACCACACCTAATTCATCTTGGGAAGTCCAGAGAAGGCCATGTCTCTTCACCCCAGAGTCAGATTCTTTGTTTTTTTTTTTTTTTTTTTTTTTGTCAACTATTCCTCATAGGAAATGCTGGGAGTATTTGGACATTAGAAGTCTTTTCTGGAGTGCTTTCACATTTGTTTTAAGTAACTTTGTATCAACAAACAGTCCCAGGTTCTAATTTCCCCACTTGGGTGTTTAGGGAGGTCAGCTGAACAATAAGAAGCCCACACTGGAGTCCTCTGCCCTGTGCTCCCTGCCTCCGGCCTCTGTTCTTCCATAAGAAGCAGTCTGGCTGCCTCTCTTCCCAGCTTCTGGATAAATAACTCATGTTCTCGTCACTGCGCGTCACAGATAGAGGGTTTTCAGTGGGGTTCAATGTAATTGCTACCATCTATCACTTTAATAGCGGGATGAAGGTGATATGTAATTAGAAAGGGTGTCAGAGGAATATGGAGTTTGTTTTACAATTATCTATACAGCCTGAGGGACCATCAGCACAGAACATTGCCTTTTAAAAGCCCAAGAAACATGTGGCACAAATTGCATCAGCGAATGACTTAAAGGGCCCTGATCAGATTCCAGCACATCTTCTTCCCAGCTCCTTTGACTATGGGTGCAGGCTTTAGTGCGTTGGGCAATCCCTGGGCTCTGGATAAAGTTTTATAAAACTTAGTTTCTTTAGAAATCAAATCCTAAACTTGACCTGCTGGGCTTCTTGGGAGGCGGATTCAGGAAGATCACACGTTCAAGACTAGTCTAAACTGCAAAGTGAGTTCAAGGCTAGCCTGAGCACTTAGTAAGACCTGGTCCCAACATAAAAAGTAAAAAAGGCATCGCGGATGAGTTCAGTGATAGAGTCTCGCTTAGCTTGTGCGAAAAGCTCCCTTTAGTCCCCAGCACTGGAAGATGAAATGGAATCCATTTCTCATTGGC
This sequence comes from Alexandromys fortis, assembly GCF_014885135.2. Classification (NCBI taxonomy): domain Eukaryota; kingdom Metazoa; phylum Chordata; class Mammalia; order Rodentia; family Cricetidae; genus Alexandromys; species Alexandromys fortis. The sequence continues at coordinate 1,792,413 of NW_026068019.1, forward strand.
TTTCTTTAGCACCAGAGACTGTTTCTTACGTGACCACTCTTGAGTCGACCGTGGCTGCCTTGACAAGCTATTAATGACTTCCAGTGAGTCTCTCTCTCGTGTGTGTGTTTGTGTGTGTGAGGGCATGTGTGTGATGTTGGGGATTGCAGTGAGGATACCCCGGGTATGGTGTCCCCATCTTCTCCCAAACATTTACTCAACACCGTGGAACACGGCCCTCCCCTAACGGCTCTATGGCTCCATCCTGGCCACCCCGCCTACCACCATCTTGGCTTGAATGTGGTTCATCATGCCACAGGAAGAACTCAGCAGCTGACAGAGTGCTGATGGCTGACCCTTATTTGGAAGATACTGTCAGTGGGAAGATCATTGCTACCAGATAACGATCGCTTGCTGCTAGATAAATGCCAGGGCAAAAAAAAAAAAAAAAAAAAAAAAAAACCAACAACAACAACAACAACAACAACTCACCATGGTCTTGCTGGTCTTGCTGTGGTGTTTACCCCATCAAGGGGCAAGAACCCTCTTGAGAATAGAGAGCCCTGGGAGCCCGAGAGCACCCTCACCCTCATGCCCGACGCCTGGACTAGAGACAGGGTGGGGCGAAGGCGAGAGAAACAGGAGGCTGTGCATCCATCTTGCTGTGTGACTTGGGTAGGTAGAGATTTCCTGGTTTCACACTGCCTTAGTTTATCTGGCCTGTACTATAATGGCTGTTAGTTGTAATCCAGGATGTTTTTTAAAAGTGAAAATACTCTAGACCAGTGGTCCTCAACCTTCCTAATTCTCCAACCCTTTAATACAGTTCCTCATATTGTAGCGACCCCAACCATAAAATGATTTTAGTTGCTGTTGTTCTGAATCATAAGGTAAATATCTGATATGCAGGGTAGCTGACATGGGAGCCCTGTCAGATCTCTAGGGGGGGTTGAGAGATCCACAGGTTGAGAACTACTGCCCTCTACCCTTCTGTTCTCCCCCTTAGCATACGCCTCCCTCCATCAAGCTACATATTCATTGTCCACAACTCAGGGTGCTGGGTTTCATTGCCCTGGCTGCTTATCTCTCTTGACAAGAGTGTCAGAGCCCAGAAAACTGGGGAATGGTGTCAGTCTTATTAAACTCTGTATCCCTAGAATGTAGAATGTCACTTGGTACATAACTGGTGCACAAATTGAGGACCTGCCTTCAAAATATAATGTTACTTACAGAAAAGTGAGAATTAGTAAGAGAGCAAAGAAAACCAAAGTTACCTGTAACATTCTTATGTGAAGTTTGGCAAGGTCAGAATTTTGATATGTGTTTTTGGACTATATGTGTAATATTGTGTATAGGTACATTTGCATACATATACAGTTGCTTAATATCCACCAATTTACCAGTTTTGGTGCTGTTTATCCACTGCTGCAAAGTCAAGTTTCCATTTGTAGGTATTGTTTTACAAAGGTTCCATCAGATAGCTTTGTGTCGGGTTTATAATGGCCTCAAAAGCTAACATAGGACATATATCTGATTTGAAATTTTACATTTCAGGAATTGCTTTATGATAAGAATAAGTGCATTGTTTTTTCTTCCTAGTCTGCTTGAGGTCCGTTAAAGCTTTTTGGACCTATAAACTTATGTTATTAAATTTGGAAACTTTGTAAGCATTGCTTTTTCTGAAACTCTGTTTTCTGCTTTGCTCTTTGTTGGTTACATTGACACATTGAATGCTGTGTGTGCTTTGTCCTGTTACTCACCAGACTTCTGGATTCCATCGAGAGGTTTAACCTTTTCCTCCCCTTTTCTTTACCCAGAACAAATTCTCTTATTCTGCTCTCATGTTTGCTAGCACATTTTTATATGATCTCTAATTTCTATTGATTCCAATCAATATGTTTTAAAATGTCAATTGCTACATTTTTTTCATTCTGTATATTACACTTGACTCAGTGTAAACTATTCTCTGAAAGCCCATATTTTTTTCATTCGTTGTCTGTGTTTTCCTTCCACCATTCTCACAGTTTCTAATAACTATCTTATGCACTTCCTTTTTTTTTAAAACTATTCCAGCATCTGGGTGTGTTTGTATTGCTTGTGCTTTCTTTTGAGTGTATATGGCAATCCCTGTTTTTTGGTGTCACACACTTTTCAATTGTATAACAGATAAATGACATGTAGTAAAATTTCTCTCTCTCTCTCTCTCTCTCTCTCTCTCTCTCTCTCTCTCTCTCTCTCTGTCTCTCTCTCTGTCTCTCTGTCTCTCTGTCTCTCTCTCTCTCTCTCTCTCTCTCTTTCTCTCTCTCTCTCTCTGCTTTCTTAGCACATTGGATTAATATAGCATCAGGTAATTAACTTGACAAAATTAAAATTTTAAGGTATAGTTTTTGAAATGAATATTAGATCCATTCTTTTACATGTCCAGTTAGAACACTTGGGATCCTCTCAAAACTGAAGCAAACATGTGTGTGTGTGTGTAAACATGATTTAAGTATATCATGCGAATATATGAACATGCCATACCAAATCCCATTACCTTGTGAAGTAACAGTATTTTGAGTGTTTGTATTTTGCTATAGTATCTCTCTTCTCAATTTCCATGGGTTTTTGAAGTTTTGAAATACATTCCTGACTCTGAAGACTTATGAGACTCTGGATTTCTGGCTGTGTTGTGGTCCCTCTCGTAGTGTATCCTAGAGAGGGGCAAGTGGGTGGATAGCTGTGAATGGAAATCTTATCAGCACAGTTTTCTTGTTTCTTCTTGCTTTTAATTTTTTTTTGTATCCTTCGAATAGTGTGTGTGTATATGCATGCACATGTGTTTTCCACAATTATAATTCTATATATAGAAGTTAGTTTAAAGCAAGCTACTCTGCTATTATTAAAGGCAAACACCACTGTTAGAAATTTGTTCATTTGTTTATTTGATGCCCTCTGTCCCTTTACTACTTACCTTTATCATCCATGTTTTCCTGACAATTTGTACTCTGGACTCATTGAGTTCGTTTCTACATCTGTTCTGATCATGACACAGTTGAACTGAACTCTAAAATAACTTGTACTTCCTACCTTAAATACAGGACAGACCAGAGTCTACGAGAATATCTGCAAAAGTAAGATGTAAAATGTAGAATTAAAGGTCATTGCAAGATCTATCTACCCATACACTGCTGTGTTAGCCTTGCATTTGGAACATCTAGTGCCCACACTGCTGTTTACATATCCTATAACCATCTTTGCCCTGGACCGATTTGCTAAGGCATCTTTTCCAATGCAGAATTCTAACCACTGCTTTAGTTCAAACAAAGCTTGTTTACCATAGAACATAGGGAATCAAGACCTTTGAAGATCACTGACTAGGAAGTCAGGCAGTCTGGGGCTCTAAGCTGGCTTCTTCTACCTCATAACCTATAGTAGGAACCAGTTTCTCCTTTCTACCCTCTCCTCTGGGGCTAAGGATCATGCCAAGATTGCCTCACACCCTAGGCAACTGCAGTATCGCTGAGATACATCGCCAGTCCTTGCTCCAACCTTAAAATAGCCTCAGTAATGGAGTATCAAGCTGTAGCTACGGTGTGAAAATGCCAAACACATTGAGTGCCACACAAGAAAACCTCAACAAAAGTTGAAGAAGAACAGAAGCAATGAGGGCATCTAAGGGCAAGGGGGACTTGAATATGGGTGGAGCTCAAAACCTTGCACAGATGTTAAATAAGATAAGCAGGGGTGGGGGCTTGGGACTGGACTCCTCAACGCACTAGAGTGTAGTTTTCCTCTGGAGCAGTAATATCCAGCTTCTTAATCAAAACCTACTGCTAAATTTCTAATGGTATATCTCACAGAAATACTGTAGAAGTTGGAAACAAATGAAGGTGATTTTCTTAATAAAATATTGCTAGTAAGATGTGCCTTGGATTCTGTTCCCAAGCCATCTTGGACATCTCACCCACCATACCAAAGCTTCCACACAGACAACTATACCCAACAAAGACTGGAGCTCGCAAGAGGATCTCAGCAAATGTTTGGATCTATATTTTTCTTTGCTAATGTCGTCCAATGAGTTCCACCCACAAGGCCGCCAGGCTTCTCAGAACCTAGACCAAGCTGGCCCTAGGGGGAGCTGGTCCTACAATTTGCTGGCTAGACAACCTAGCCAAATGGGCAGGCTGTAGTCAAGAGTAAAGAAGGTTGGATAGGGGAGCGGGGAAGCACATATCTTAGTTAAGGGAGCCACCTTAGGGTTGGCAAGAGACTTGAACCTAGAGTGGCTCCCAGGAGCCCAAGGCGATGTCCCCAGTTAGTCCCTTGGGAAGCTGAGGATAGGGAACCTGAAATGACCCTATCCTATAGCAATATTGACGAATATCTTCCATATCACCATAGAACCTTCATCTGGTGATGGATGGAGATAGAGACAGAGACCCACACTGGAGCACTGGACTGAGCTCCCAAGGTCCCAATGAGGAGCAGATGGAGGGAGAACATGAGCAAGGATGTCAGGACCACAAGGGGTGCACCCACCCACTGAGACAGTGGGGCTGATCTATTGGGAGCTCACCAAGGCCAGCTGGACTGTGACTGAAAAAGCATGGGATAAAACCGGACTCTCTGATCATGGCGAACAATGAGGGCTGATGAGAAGCCAAGGACAATGGCACAGGGTTTTGATCCTACTTCATGTTCTGGCTTGGTGGGACCCTAGCCAGTTTGGATGTTCACCTTCCTAGACATGAACGGAGGGGGGAGGACCTTGGACTTTCCACAGGGCAGGGAACCCTGACTGCTCTTTGGAGAGGGAGGGGGAGAGGAGTGGGGGGATGGGGAGAAGGGTGGGAGGAGGGGAAGGGAAATGGGAGGCTGGAAGGAGGCAGGAACTTTTTTTTTCCTTTTCTCAATAAAAAAAACTTGTATGTTAGAAAAAAAAGAGGAAAACTATCTCAAAGTCAAGGTGGATAGGCATCTGAGAAACAATGTAAGAAGTTAACTTCTTGCCTCCACATGTTCATGAATTCATGTGTACCTACATATATGAACACACACACACACACACATAGCAATAATGAAATAAAGTCCTACATAAAGGAAAGTGTCTGGGCTTACCTTTGTGGTCCCTCTGAATTGTCTTCAACTAGTCAATCTTTGCCTTCTACCTTATACCTTTACAAATGGATTTTTTTTGTCTGAATAACTTAAAAAAATTGGAAATAGATTCTTTTCTCATATAATATGTCCTGATTACAGTTTCCCTCCACCCTGCTCCTCCACGTTCCTTCCCACCTCTCCCCCGACACAGATCCACCCCTTCCTGTCTCTCATTAGAAAAGACCAGGCTTCTAAAAGATAACAACCAAACATGACAGAAACTCTAATAAGAAAAAACGAAAACCATCATAATGAAGTCAGACAAACAAACAACCAGAAGGAAAAGAGTTCCAAGAGAATACACAAGAATCCGAAACCTACTCATTGTGTGAACTCAGGAGTCCCATAAAAATACTAAACTGAAAACTATGATATATGTGAAGAGGACCTGGGCAGATTTGTGTAGATCCTGGGCTCGCGGCTTCAGTCTCTGTGAGCTCATATGAGTTTGTTCTATTGCTGTCCTCCATCCCCTCTGACTCCCACCCTCAATCCCCCTCCTCTTCTGCTGCATTTCCTGACCTCTAGGGAAGGAATCTGATGGAGACATGCAGTTTACAGGTGTGTGTTGCAAGATGTTTCTCTCTGTATAATGTCTGGCTGTGGGAGGAAGCTTCTCTGATGATGGCCAAGCAGGGCACTGATCAATGAGTATAGCCGAGTGTCATTAGACGTCATTTTATCACTACTTTTCTTTTAGATCAGTAGTGTTCGATTTTACACTGGGTCTCCGTGCTACCTAGCCTCTAGTTCTTTGTCACCCAAGCAGTATCCGGCATAGTTTCCATCTCATGGAATGGGCCTTAAGTCAATTCAGACATTGGTTGGTTACTCCTACAAGCTTTGTGCCACCGTCAACCTGGCATAATTTTCAGGCAGGACAGCACTGTAGATCAGAGGGTTGGTTTGTGGCTGGATTGTTATTATGTTTCTCTTTGGGTATCCTGCAGAATACCTTCCCATGCCAACAGTACAACAGTACCCTCCCAATTCGATGATTGACGAGTGACATGGGTGCTGTCTTCAGCAACGGGGTCTTGTCAGTTTATGGAGAGCATCCTATTGTCTTGGCAACAGCCTGTGTTGGTTAGGGATTTTTGTGGGACCACTTTGGCCACCACCCAACTGGATGGAACCTAATCCCAGTACTGGGAGCTTCATTTGGTGACAAGAGATGGCTGGTTGAGACTCTGTCTCTCGCATTCTGCGGAAACTGCATTAGCATTGCTTTCATATATTTTAGGAAGTTTTCATCATACTTGGAGGATGCAGTGGGGGGGAGAGATAGGGTTGAGGGAGGGAATGCAAGGTGAGACAGCAAGAACTGGGGAGCATTTGAGAGGCGATGTGGATTCATTCTTATTAATAAACTTCTCTGCCACCTAAGGCTGAGTTGGAAAGTGTCTCATTGTTCTTGAACACCCTTGAGAAATGCTTCAATACACTTAACACACTAGAGGGGAAGTCATATTTCCAGAAGAAAACAGATTTCATGCATAACAGATCTAGGCTAGGAAACGCTTTTATTTTATAACAAAATGATTTCTTTGGTATTTCCTAATTCTGAGGGCCAAAGGAGATGTACTTATATGGTCTTCAAACTCATGCTACATCATCGGTAAATACATTTCTCAGAGTTCTTCGCAGTAACCGTGGCTTTTTTCCGGTTCCCGCTTTTCTCACATGCGCTGTCCCTTTGATTCTCTGCCTCCATCTTCATATTGCCTCCATTTCCTCCTCTCGTCCAGCTAATTCTGGGTGCTCTCGCTTGCTCACCTCCTCATCTCAGTCTTCCAGGATGACCTCATTCTCCTTACGTCTTGCTTGGACATCTCTACACCTGTGAATTCTGCCTCTCTCTCTCTCTTGCTCTCACCCCTCTCTGGAGCACCTTGAAGAGTCCCAGTTGGTTGTGTGGTTTTTTTTTCTTGAAATGGTATTTGTCTCAGATCCATTCACTTTTCCTCTTTGCTGCCCTTGACTCTTCAATTCTAGGACCTGCTTCTGCTGACCCAAGCATCTGCATCTCTCTCTCTCTCTCTCTCTCTCTCTCTCTCTCTCTCTCTCTCTTCCCCTCCCCCCTCTTTCTCCCCCTTCTTCTCTATCTCCTTCCTACTCTTTCCTTCCTTCCCTCCCTCCCTCCCTCCTTCCCTCCCTCCCTCCCATCCTCTCTCCCTCCCTCTCTTCCTTTCTCTCTCTCTCTCTCTCTCTCTCTCTCTCTCTCTCTCTCTCTCTCACACACACACACACACACACAGTAAGAAGAAAACTGTCTGATATGTCTTCAGAAACATTTCAGACATGAACTCGCTCCCCGTGTCCAATGGCCCTGCACTAATTAAAAGTCTTACTGTTTTCTATTTGGAAAAAAATCGCTGAGATCTCTATTTGCAAGTCCTTCTCTTCACAACCTCACTCAACTCCAATATGCCCTAGCCCCAGGTCTACATTTGTTGATATTTTACTGTCCAGGGCCTGCTGCTAGCATTGCTGCCCTTTCTCTGGCCAAACAAGCAGCTTCAGGGAGTCAGGAAGTTCTCAACCCATTAGGTGGTTAGAACAACATGTCGGCACCTCTCTTCACCTCAGATTGCCCCCCCTCTAACCATGCCTGGGCGGATGGGGTGAGACTATAGTCTTCAACACACTGGCCCAGGTATGACAAGAGGTGACAAGAACGCCTCCTTATTTCCTTTGTGAAGTGCCACTCAGTTGGAAACAAAAACCCAACTTTTAGATCCAGATTTATTACTAAAATAGTTTTTTAATTGAGGAAAGTTTCAAACATAAAAGGGGGAAAATTAAGTATATTAAACCCCAATAAACCCATGACACAGCTTCAGCAACTATTTGATTCATGGCCAATACTGTTTCCTCAGTACCCCGTGCAATCCCCTTTTCCTACCACGGGATATTTTGAAGAAGATTTAGAATGAAGACATTGGGGGGGGGGTGGAGTAACAACTTTGGTGTCCACGTGTACCTTCTCAGCACATCCCCACCTGGTGACTCTTGGATGCGGGGACCCTTGGATAAGAGACCCTGGAACTCAGCCTCTGCCTGTTCAAGGTCACGACCCCCTTCTCCAGTGCTGTCTCATCACTAGTGAACTCAACTGGTTCTCTCTGTCCACCTTTCCTGCTCGGAGCTGAGCTCCCCCGCCCCATTCTAGTGCCCCATTCTAGTTGGAAGCTGCCCTCTGCTGGAGGCAGACAGGATAGTTGGCAAAGTACTGCCTACTCTGTCCCCAAGGGCAGTCTCACTATCAAACATCTCTATATACAGAGGGTTTTTCTCTGTACACAGACGGTCATCCTTGAGCTTCTGAGAGACCTTCAGAGGGGAGAACAAAGCCCAGCTCCTTAAGACAAAGTAGACTACTATCCAGATAGCCAGGAACCCATTAGAGGGGCTTAGCAGCTTTAGAAACAAGAGTGACAAAGTCACAAGTGTCACAGCAAGGAGATGATTGTGCCTGGACTGTTGGGGGAGTGTAGTGTAGGGCCAGAAATCGTAGGGAGTGGTTCACTTAGATAGGGCCTCAGTGTAGCCTTTATTGTCATCAAAAATATTTTCAGGGCTCTGGGCTCAAGCTACAAATTTGCATCTTACTTTACATAAGTCAGCATATGGAGGTTCACTCACCCTTCACACCAAGAAAGGGAAATTAAATTCAATTAGATTAATTAGTGCAACTGATTGCAAATTGTTTTCAGACCTAATATTAAGGGTGCTGTGTGCAGGAAATACTGAGGAGATGTTTTAATTGGGAGAAGTGGGGGAACAAGAGGGAGGCAGCTTGAGCAGCTATGCCTTCTTTGCTACAGAAGACTGTGGGGAGATAGGAAGGGTAGGAGGGGCTTGCATGCATCCATGGGATGTCTTTTGTCATTGTCCAGATGCCTTTAGTCACCCCTTCTCCCCCGCAAAGCTGACTTACCTGGAATATAACAAAGCCCAGTTTAGCGCTATTCATTTCTTCTAATGTTCAATATCCAATTCAATTTTCTTGTTTTTAAGTGAGCTGAGGTTTTTAGCGCTAAGAGCCTCCCTCAGCGTGCTGCTCTCTTATCTTGCCTTCTCTTCTTTCCTTCACCCTCCTCTTTTCTGTTTCCTTTTCGTCCTTTGCCTTATGTCTTGGAGCACACAGCTGGGGTGGGGCGGGGGCACTCAAGGAAAGAGGGTCTTCTGGGTAGAGGCCAGGGCACTCTCCTTACCCAGCCCTGCAGAGCTGTAGTTCAGTCCCTAAACATAGACTTGGCTCTGTCTGGGCAGATCCCGCCTCGACAGTAGCTGGGCGCACACTGCAGCCTGTAGCTTATAGCCAGGGCCAGCAGCCTCCTTTTACTGGGTATCTGTCTTGGTATAGAGCAGGCCTTGTGCTGGGGACTCATTATGGGGCCTCCCCTCCCTCATACAAAGGCCCGGCTCACAAGGTCAGGTCCTGAACATTCTGCATTGTCTCTTGCCCCCACTCCCTGGTCCTGAAATCTTGCTTGGTGCCCTACTGACAATGGGTGAAGAGCTAGAACTGTGTGGTTGGCAGGCTCTAAACATGCCTGCTGCCTTCTCCCTCACCTCCACTCCTCTCCCCTTGACCCCAGCCTTTTTCAGCAACATTCCAGAGAAAGGTCCATCGACTGCCTCTGTTTTGCTTTCCAGGCCTGTCCTCTGTGGTGCTGCAGCTGAGGGCTAGAGTGCTTGTCAGGAAGGCAAGCCCTAGCCAACCTTTTGCCTTTCTTCCTTCTCATAAACTCTCTGGCCAAGATTCTATGAAGTTTCTTTAGGAGGACGTACAATGGATGACATAGGAACCTCCGAGTTCTAGCAGGGGCCTGGAGATGTAGCATCTACCCATTACACACACACACACACACATGCACACACACACGTGCACACATGCATGCACGCTCACTCACATGCACGCATGCACACACACGTTTCATGCGCCAGGCCCTGTATGGTGTGAAACAATACGAAGGTGAACTCAGAGCCTAGCAAGGGCACGTAAGAGCAGAAAACAAACAAGCCAAAACAAAACAACCAAATAACCAACTAGAAGGAAATATTCAGAAGGAAGAAAACAGGAAAATCCCCCAAGAGAAGCACAGTTGGGCTGAGGCTGTCTGAAGGAAGGGGGGATGAGTGTCTGTCTGGATGGGTAATCAAGGAAGCCATTGAGAAACCCACTCAAGCTGACCATGCCAGAGTAAGACAAAAATAGGTATATGTGTGAAGGGGGTGGGGTGGGAAGGGTGATACAGGAAGTGGTGGCAGGTCCACACGGAAATGACCAAGGTTGTAGATGACCTCCAATCAGGCAGGTGTGTGAGCAAAAGGCAGAATAAAGGAAACAGGAAGAAGAGGTGGCCTGGGGTGGGGGGAGAGTAACGGAAGAGCAGAGATGTAAGCAGTCACATCCAGGGCTCCTTGTTCTCGTTTACAGAACCCCTCTCCTTTTCTGCTTCTTCCAACTGATGCGAAGATAAAGGTTGGAAGATCCTGCCTTCTCATCCACAGAGTTCAGCTCAGGCCAGGGTCTCTATGTCTGTTTCCCTGTGGACTTCCGACCTCCTAGTCCCCACAGGCTTCTGCACTGCCCCTTACACCCTCAGCTGGGCCCTGGAGCACCTGAACACACCTTCCCAGCCACTCCGGGCAGAGGAGATGACTCTCCCTGGACCACGGCCTGTTTTGCATGATGATAAGCAAGCGCCTGACAGTGCTAAATGGGCATCGAGTTCCAATAAGCCCCATGCTGGTGGGTGCAGCGTGCGAGGTAATAATCGTTCTCCCTGGCTTGCTCAAGCCGCAGTCAGGATTATAGAGACGCATGAATCAGAGATGGCAGGCTGTAACAAAAGCTTTACCTCCAGCTGTTTTGTTCATTTTCTAAACAACAACAGAACAACCATCCCCCCCCACTATCACTCCCGCTCTTTTTTTTTTTTTTTTTTTTTTTGTCTCCCTTGTGTTTGAGATTCATTATCAGCCAAATGCTTTGGTCTGAGCCTCTAGGCTTACACAACAAGCAAAGTAAGGGAGGGAGACTTGAAATACTAGGAAACCTGAGTCTGTGTCCCCTGGCCACTTGCATTTGCCAACCTTGAAGGACCACACAGAGTAGCTAGCTATTAGTAACTTCCCACCAGAGAAGGGGACCTCAGGTTCCCGTTTGCCTAGCTAGACACCAGACACTATCCACCTTCCAGGCTGGCTGGGATCTTGCTCCTCTTTTGGGCTGAACTTGCTCCAGGAACCCTGGCTCTGTGTGTTAGGTAACCCTTTCACCAGATAACAGGGCTACTGCCAGGCTTCAGATACTTGACCTCCATGGCCTTTCCCTAACCATTGAAAGCAAGCAGTTCAGAGGCCTTTCGTATACTCAGGTCACACAACTATCCCTCCTTGCTTGTGGTAGTCATCTTTCTGTTACTGTAGCAATTACCTGAGATAAGTAAACTTAGAAAGAATAAAAGGATATTTTGGATGATAGTTTTTGATGTTTCGAGACCACGAGTGATTGACCCCATGGCTTCGGGTGAATGGGAGATGGTGCAGGGGTGGGGGGATGCTGTTCGCTTCACTTTCACTAGATAAATAAGCAAAGGAAGAGGGAAGGCATAGGCACCAATACCACCTTCCAGGGCCCAGGACCAATGACCTGACTTCCTCTCATTAAGCCTCACCTCTCAAAGGTTCTACTGCCTTCCAGGTTGGCAAAAAATGTTTAGCATGTGGGCCTTTGAAAGGTCTTTACGATGTAACAGTAACAGGCTTGCTCGGTAGCATTTTCATTTCCCAAAATGGAAATATTTTTTTAGCTATTTATTAAGCAGTTCATTTTCATTTCCCCCTCTCCCAGGCCTTGGCAACCAGTAATCTTGTTTCCAGTTCTATAGATTTACCAATTCTAAACATTTCGTATAAATAGAATTGCATGAAAGGAGACTCATGGGACCAGCCTCTTTCACTTAGCGTATTTTCAGGGTTAATCCACATTACAGTCTGTATTGACGCTTCATTCCATTTTATATATAGTTAATATTTCACTGCCTATAAAACCACATTTTTAAATCCATCCATCTGTTAATAACTGTTTGGAGTACTCCCACTGAAGGTTGTGAATCATGATGTGTGTGTGTGTGTGTGTGTGTGTTTATGCTGCCCTTATCAATTCTTTTGGCTTTTTACATAGAAGTCGGAACTGGTGGGTCAAATGATAAATGTTTCACTTTTGAGAACCACCCCTCTGAACCATATAGTCAAGGATGACCTTGAACTTCTGATTCTTCTGTCTCTACCTCTTAAATACTAGGATTATAGACACTCACTTCCACACCTAGTTTATATAGTGCCGGGGACTGAACCCATTAATGTGTGCATGTAGGCAAGCCACCTGTCAACTGAGTTACATCCCAAGCACTCACGCTCCTTTTGATTGACAGTCTTCTGAAGAGACATGATCATCAAAGTATCAAGTCTATTTGTAAATACCCTCCGAAAAATGTTGACTCATTTTCAATTTTGCTTAATTCATTCTATTTTTTTTATGTGTGCAGATGTTTTGCCCTCATGTGTGTCTCTGTACTATGTGTATACCTGGTGCCTACGGATATCAGACCCTCTGGGACTGGAGTTTTGATTAGGTGTGAACTGTGGTGTTGGGTACCAAGCCTGACTCCCATGGAAGAGCAGCCAGAGCTCTTAACCACTGAGACATTTCTATAGCCTCTAACTTATTTTTAAATTGGAATGTTTGTCATTTTTGCTGTGGACTCTTAGAAACTCTAGATATCCTGGATATTAAATCATTACTGGACACATGATTTACAAAGACTTTTCATCTTTGTACATTTAATTTTTCTTCTTCATATAATTTTAGGTATGAAATCTTTAATTTTATGAAAATCAAATTTGACTATCATTTTCTTTATACACTCAGGCATTTAGTGTTATATTTTTAAAACTCACTGGCAAAGCTGAGGCCATGGAAGTTTATTCCTGCTGTCTTCTAAGAGCTGTCGGCTCCGGCTTTTATATTTACCCCCTTCAACTATCGGAAGCTTATTATTTTGTGTCTGGTGTGAGATAGAGAGAACTTGGCTCCTGCCACAATGCCTGCCTTGTCGGGGGTCTAGCCCTGGATGGACTGCCTGCTAGGAGTTGTGCCCAAGGCCTACTCTTCCTTGTGTTTCTTGACCCGCAGAACTTATTTGTCTGTGACCTTGGCAGGAACTCTATTAGCCTCCAGGTTTCCGGTCTGAATGACTTCTTCTTCTGCTATCATGAAATTTACTTGACAGGATTTCTTTCTCCTTCCTTCCTTCCTTCCTTCCTTCCTTCCTTCCTTCCTTCCTTCCTTCCTTCCTCCCTTCCTTTTCCTTTCTATTTTCTTTAATTTTTTTTTTGTTTTTGTTTTTGTTTGTTTGTTTTTTTTTTTCCAGACAGAGTTTCTCTCTGTAACAGTCCTGGTTGTCCCAGAATTTGCGTTGTAGACCGGGCTGGCCTCGAACTCACTGAGATCTGCCTGCTTCTGCCTCCCGAGTGCTGGGATTAAAAGTTGCGCCACCACTGCCCGGGCGACAGGATTTCTTCAAGCCAACCTGCTACATTTGTTCCTGCAGCTCTCCCTTTAGTCCCATCATAGGTCTAACCCAGGCCTTTTCCCTCCCATGGCGGAGCTTCACCACCACTGTCTCAGGCCACTCTAGTCAAACCTTGTGACGAAATCAGGTTTCAGTGACGTGTGACCGCTGAGAGCATGGACTCGAAAACTGGGAGGCAAGTCCCAGTTCTGCCACTGACTACACAGGTGACTGCAGAGGATTCTTTATCTTTTGTGTGCCTCAGTTTCCCTCATACATACAATGGAAGTCATATTTATATTCTTGTGGGGTTGTTGTGGCAATAAAGTGAGTTAATATACCACAAATGGGGGGGGGCTTGGAAGAGTGTCTGGCACGTGGTAATATTCTGTCAAGTATTAGCTTGTGGTAATCCTGCTTAAGAATACCAGCAATCTTCGGAAAGATTATAGCCAGGAAGACAAATTAGCATAGCTTGTTATTCTACACCAAGAACTGGGAAGGAGGCTTCCTCCCTGACCAATGAGAGCAATAAACTTGTTCTTGCCAATGGCCATGCGGAAGCAACTTGGCTCAAAGAAGGCGGGGAGGAAGGTGCCTAGGCCTGAACCAGTCTTGCTGATTGCAAGATTCTGTTGGTGCCTCCCAGGTTGCATAAATCTACAGCAAATTCAGTGGCATGGTATCTGTGATCTAATAAAAGAGGCAGGCAGCGGGAGCCCTGCTTTGCTGAATTGTCCTGAGCTCACCCCACCCGGTTACACCGCACACTTAATTTGCCTGATGTTGCAGTTCGGAGGGAATCTTGTTATCTCTTGATGTAATTACCTGCACTGTTGTATCCTGGGTCTAGAGTCACCTGTAAAGAAACCCAGGAGGAACCCCCCCGCCCCCCCCCCACTGCTGCTACCCCTGTGGCTGTGTCCTTTCCTGAGTTGCAGTTGATTCATTCCCGGGAGGGAGGTTAGCCACCCGGATTTATTGTCTGTCTGAATAGGCTCTGTGCAGCGCGACCAAAATAAAGGGGGAAAAATAGAGCTGTCTCAGCAAAATCTGCTGAATCAGAATTAACAAGAAAATCTTGTAACTAATGATTAGAAATTAAAATGTACTCAGGAGCTTCGGTGTTTAACTGAATCTCAGGGCTGCAGGGCGACATCGTGGAGAATAATGGGACTCAGAACAGCTCATGTTCCAGTTGCTGGGGGGTGGAGCCTAGACTCTTTACAACTTGACGAGGTGGGAGGCTGGTCCCCCGCCCCAACAACGTGGGGGTGCACTCCGGGGAGGGCCTGCTGCTCTCACTCCCACTCACCATTCCCTTTGGAAGGTGTATTACCTGCCTGTGGACCTCCTCAGCCTGCGTTCCACCCCTCATTCTCAAGACAGCCCATAGGGGGCAGGTTCAGTATCCGAGTCCATTTCCCTGAGGTGGACAGAGAGGCAGAGAGGCTACATTAGCACAAGATAGGGTTTGGCCGAAATTTGGGTTACTAGAGTCTAGGAATTCTCCTACAGAGGACATCTTTATCAAGGAATAAGTAATCTCCTGCTCTTTAACTTTTCTGTAAACCTGCATTTTCATGAATGGAGTGCTTAAGGAGCTGCGTGCCGCAGTGTGCTGGCAAATACCGTAGCTGCAGATGTAGAAGGATGGTTGTTTTATGTATTTTAAGTGTTAAAAATAGTTTTCATTAGAACGAAAGTCAAGCATTTTCTCTTGCTTGCCTAACTCTAAAAGCACTTAACAAGTTTTACAAAATAATTCGGATCCGGAGCTGCACGGAGCTCTGGGTATTTTTAGTCTCTGAGCAAATGTATCAGAAGGCCATGGGGAATGATAAAGAGGGCATGGAAGGAAATGCGCTTGCAGCCTAGGAACGGCCATCGTGCCTCCCGGTTACCTATGCTGGACAGGAGTACTGAGTGTCAGGGCTTACCCTGCTTCTCCTGCCAGCCTAGCCGTCTCTGGGAGGGAGGAGTCTGAAGGTCTCTGAGTTCCCTGTGGAGGTGGGAGACACAGTGTGATCTGATTTGAATTTCATTTGCCGAGACGTCTCTGCAAGGACACTGCTCCTCTCAAAGGGAAGAGTCACATTTTTTTCCCCTTTCAGGATGGCTGCTGGAGCAAAATGACAGAAGACCATGAGAGCGTAAGAAAGTCTCCTGTACACAGTTTTCCACATCTCTACAACGGGCACAGCTATAGGCTCACATAAACGAGAATGCTTGTCCTGTAGTAGAGATATCCGTGGAAAGAATGGCGGTAGGCCTGCATCTCAATGGCAGTCAGCATTCTTGGGCTGGATTTCCCTTACTCTGGGTCTCTGCAAAATTGTTCTGCTACTAAAAGGTCTGTTGAGACCTCACTTCAGAAGACTGCTTGAGACAGCAACCAGAAGTCAGCCCTTCTTCCTTGGTGCTCACTACCTGCATCTCCTGTTAGGCCAAATCCTGTACCACAAATAGCATCCTTCCCATTTCCTGGTCCTGAGGCACAGGCAGCATGAGGATGGTCCAGATGGAGCACCCACGTCAGAATTTGAGTGCGTGGTAGATGAGGGATCAGGGCATGAATCTTGGCAAGGGCAGAGAGAAGTCCATAAAACATTCTATGACTGAGATGCCAGAGTGAAGACAGAGAAGTAAGGGTAAGAAACCAAAGTTTAGGGATGATGGAGAATAAGGCCCCGGGGCTTCGGCAGTGAGTGGTAGAAGTTCCAACAGGCGGGCAGATAATGCCATGGACATGTAGCTTAGTATCTCAGAGCCTCAGGGGCAGACACGAGGCATGAGAGGACTCATAGGTCATCAGAACTACTTAAAGAATTTTCTCAAAATCTTCTAGGTCCCCAGCCACGAGTTTCTGATAGTGGACAGTCTGAAGAGATTCTCAGCTTTCCTGCACCTCACTAACTAAACAAGACCTCATAAATGGAATGCTCTTGAAATACAGACACACAACAAAGGCTTACCACACATGAGCATCATTAAAACATGTGTGTCTGAAAAAAAAAAAAAGAACACTCTGGGAAGGAAAACCGAAAAGATGAACGCTCCTCACATTGGGGCCCAAAGAACCGAGGTGAGTTCTTTAAAGCCCCTTTATGAGGAGTGTCATGTGCAGATGCAATGCGTGAGTAGATCAATGGGGATCAGAATTGCAGGTCTTGGTGACTTCACTGCTTACGTGATCCAGCAGGAGTCCAGGGCTCTAAGCTAAGCTGAGAGACTGTGGACAAGGGAGAGTCACTGTGAGGGCACCAAGGTCAAGAGCATGGGTTCATTAAGTGCATTTGTTTCTTCTCTTTCAGAAGAGACCTGCTTGCTGCAACATAGCAGCCTTGGCTGCCTTCTCTAGCCTTATGTCAAGAAAGACAGGTCCAGTACAGGTAAATCTCCAGGATGGAGTGATTGACTGTTCTCTACAGAAACTAAAGCAGTGGTTCTCAACCTTCCTAATGATGCAACTCTTTAACGCAATTTCTCACGTTGTGATGACCCCAACCATAAAATTATTTCTGTTGCTACTTCACAACTGTAGTTTTGTTACTGTTGTGAATCATAATGTAGATATCTGATGTTCAAGGTATCTGATATGTGACCCCTGTGAAAGGGTCATTTGACTTGCTAGGGATCGTGACCCACAGGTTGAAGGCCACTGAACTAAAGAGCTCTAGAGCAAGTGCCCACCCATAGAGGATCGTCCCCAAGAGAAGGCTGGCTCACTTGATAGCATGCTCACCCAAGCACATCAAATTTCTGTTATTTTTGTGCCTTATTCTGAAATACATACAGATGGTCAGAGGCAACTGGAAATTTGAGGATGTCTTCCAACCAGAAAGTCAGAGAAGAACGTAAATATATTCAAAGAAAGCTAGAGAACTCCATAAGGGCTCAAGAGAAAAAAAAAAACCTAATAATTAACAAGCCGGTTTAGAAAACCTGCCATGATGTAGATGGAGGCCATGAGGATTTTCAAGCCGACATTTAGTGGCCAGAGAAGAGAAGGAAAAGCCACAGGGGCATCCTAACAGAAAGCCCCAGCTGGGGGTTCTTACAGGAAGGAAGGAAGGGAATGTGGGTTATCTCAGATTATGAAGAATATTATGGCATTTTGGAGAATTTGGAGAAAAAAATTGTTTCAGGTACTAGAAAAAAGAAAAAACCCTAAGGCAATTATTAAGTTCAGGAAAAACAAAAGATTGTATAGAAAAAGAGGTTTGATCACAATTTGCTGTTTGGCTCAGCATACAAAAGCTGATTATTGATTTTTGCTAAAATTATTTTATAAACATGTCACAGGAATAAAAGGAGTAAAATGTGGGCAATGGTGTGAAAAAAAAACTAAGTCCGTGTTTACCATGGCAGGAAGCCAATAGAAAATGTCTAAAACTGGTATTTTAAAAAATAGCAGCATAATTTCTAAATTATAGATGTAACGTTGGAAGGGAGACCTAGTAGAAGTTTGAGAGATGCTTGTCTCTGGAGAGAGAGGATGTGGGCGGAATAAAAGATTTCTATATGTAAGTATTACTTCAACAAGGATTGTCTACATAGAATTAAAAATGCGAACTTCCCAAAGAGACAAGAATAGTTGATACAGCTTTTTACTGGGCTAAATATGCTTTTTTTTTTCAGTCAAGCTAGCTAAATCATTACTGTCTCAGAACTTTGTTCATTTTCCATTCTTATGAATGGAAAAGACTTTAAAAAGTGTGTACAAGTATAGTTTCTTATTTACTGTTTTCATGCTTATCTATTTATTACATGCATGTTATATGTGCACATGTGTGAGTATGTGTATGTATGCGAAGGTTGGGGTCAACGTTAGGTATATTCCTCTATGACTCTTCATTATATGGTTTTGGGATAGGGTCTTTCTTTGTCTTTGAGCTCATCAGTTGTCTAGAGTGGTTGGCCAATGAACTCCAAGGATCTGCTTGTCTCTACCCGTCCTCCACTTCTAGCACCAACCAGAACTCTGGGTTAACAGATATACACCATTGTACTCACCCTTTGCCTGGGTGCTGGGGATCTGAGCGTAGGTCCTTATGCCTACCCAGAAAACACTTTACTGTGAGCCTACTTGTTTTCCTTGATTAATTTTCTAAGTGAAACTTTGTTGAAGAAAAGCAGTGAGCGGAGCCTGGAGTATGGAGCTGAACCGATTCCAGCCCTGTCTGCCACCCCCTCACTGTGTGTCTTCTGTCCTGTTCTGAACACCGTTTCCTGGCACTGTGAATCAGGGTAAGTCTTCTGTCCTCCTAGGACAGAAACAAGCTAAGCCCCGGGAATTTTATCCCATGTAGCCTCCATGTACCTGGCTTCTTGCATGTGGGGTTGAAATCAACTAGGCACTGATTTCATCTTAACAAGCGAAGACTTCTAGAAGTGTTCTAAAATGGGATCGGGTAGTAGCTATAATTTGGACACAGGTCTTCTATGAAGCTGGGGTGGGCTTCATAGAACTCTGAGGAGTCCTTGCCATACTCACCACCTTAGACTTTCATCATGAATAGATAAACAGAAGCTTCAGACAGTACATGAAGTTGGGTTGTTGAAAATATACGGAATCCCTAAGTGGAGAGCAGGGAGAGCTAAACATTCACAGGGATGGCTAACATCATGCTGGGAGCATCCCAGCAGCTGCATGGACTTCTTCAACTCATGCCCCTACACTGCAGCTTTTTGTCCTGGAATCGCAGCGCTCCTGTGGCCGTAATTAGAACAGACGTTTTTCCTTTGAGCTCACCTTGCTCAGTTGTTACTGTGGAGTAGAGTTGGTCCAGATGTCCCAAAGCCAGATGTGGGAAGGGTGGTCAGTGATCATCTATCTGGACTCTCGGCCTGCTATCCATCACTCTGATGTGCTCAGCTCTGCTCAGAGAGGATGGTAATCCACATACAGCAGGAGTTCCCTTCTGACCCTGCTCCATCTGGACAGTTTCCTGATGCTCACCAGTCTTGTTGAGTTTACATAGTCAGTTTCAGGGGGAGGGGGCAGTAAAGAACCACGGGTGTCCATTTACAGAGCCTGAGATATTTTGGCAGCCTCTGGGTCAACATAACAACTATGAACTCTTTGTCCTATGCTCGGGGGTCTTTTGGAGACAGAGGAGTGATCCTGCCCTGCGTTATTAGATGTGGGAGCAGATTGAAGAGCAGTTTAATCTGGACTAGCTGGCTCAGTTCACTTAGGGTGTTGCAAGCACTCCATGTAACATCCCATGAGAGCCAACACCTGCAAGGTACAGTGTGGACCCCAACTTCTAGGGGGAGACAGACACACAGGTAGGTAATAAAGGGTTAAGACAGGCCATGTGTAGGATGCTTGAGTGTTGCTTCATGAAGACACAGCAGAGGCCCCCAGCTTCCTGCTCCTCTCCTGCTGGGAGCCATAAACTAGGTCCTAGAGCAGAGACAGTCTGCTTGCTGCCATGTTCTTCCATGACCACGAAAGTCATCAGCTCCTAACAAGGGTATCTCAACGGTTTTAGTCAGGACTAACGCAGCGGCCCAGAATAGCCCCGATAAGCACACACGGGCTTCTCCAGGTAGAGTAATGCTCTTCTTCCTGTTATTCCATCAACCTCATGGTACAGCCACTCCATTCTCTGCCAAGCTCTCCTCTTCCCTTCTCTGTATTCCCTGCTCCCAAGAAATCTCTGTTGTAGCTGTGATTCTACCAAGTGTCCTCCACCCCCACTTTAAAATGAAACTTGTTTCTCTCTTGTGCTTGCTGACCTTGAAGGCAAGGACTGGTGGCCAAGTCCTGGCATAATGCTGTCAGATAACAGGTACCTAGTAAATATTTATTGCTGACTGATCTGCATATATATTTGTGGGCGGGTGTGTGTGTGCTAAGCTGCCATGCACTTTGGAGGCCTGGTCACTGAGACCAGGTACCTGCTGTGCTATTTATCACTTGGGCAACCCCATCAGTTATTTCACTTCTCTGAGACTCAAGTTCCTCGTCTGTAAAATTGTGATGCTAATGTTTATCCCCTAAGGATGCTGTTTGCATGAAATGAAATGGTGAGCGTGGAGCACAGAAGCCTAGTTCGGGCACATCTGAACAACTCTGAATTCTGCATCCTCCCCTACTTAACAAATGGACAACTAGGAAATAAATCCGAGGGTCAGTGGGGCCAACTAGGTGTCAAAGACACTGGATCATCCAATTTGAAAAGCCAGCCTGCTGGGAACCTCAGATGTATTTGGAGAATATTCCGGTGAGAATAGATATTCATAATGTTAGTTCTCATGCAAGCAGCAGAGATTCATGGCTGTGAATCTAAAACTGGGTAGAAGGCTTCTTGGATCCCATTTCTGCTTCATGTTTGTTGGACTTTGGGTCACTTGCCTGGCTTCCCTGGCTCTCTGGTATCTCCAGGATGGAACTAAAAGGAAAAGCTATTGCCAAGTGACCAATGATTCTTCCTTGTCTTGCAGATAACACTGGGCATAGAGGTGCTGCGTCTGTGGCTACTCTACTCTATTTTCCACATCTTAGTTTGTATAATTAAGAAATTCAGCCTGGCTTCACACCAAGACAGATCAATGTGCACACCATGAAGGCAAATACCCATTCTGTCCTTCCAGAGCTTTGTGACGTGAAAGCCACTCTCCCACCTCACCCTGTCTTCCCTCCTCTGCCTCTCTCCAGCCAGGTCCACCGGTTCTCATAACCATTGCCTCTTTCCTACTCTAACAGTGACACAGCTCTGGCCCCATGACGTTTCTGAAACTTTGATCAGATCCTGGTTTCACAGACTCTCACTTTAAACCATGCTACTTCTGTCTAGTCAATAACAGTCCCTTGTTGGGAAGCTTCAGTAGCTCATAGCTACTTACCAGGCCAAGTTCTGGTATTCAAAGCTGCCTTTCTGGCCATACCTATGCCCTTTCTTTCCCACATCTTGCTCCACTTTCCACAAGCCTGTACCCACATTGCTCCTTCCACATGGATCAAGACCCATGATCTTCGTGACATCACAGATCTGCTTTAAGGTTCTCTCGCGCCTTCTTTTCTTGCTGTGTGCCTTAGAGCTTCTTGAATCTCTTCTGTGAACAGCATTCTGCATGAGCTGCTCTGGTTTCTCCCTGGCTCAGGACTGGACATTTGGCAGAGCACCAGTAGATCCAGAGTTTCTGCTCTGTCTGACAAGACCTACTCCTGTGCAGGCGACCCTTTCTGGAAGCTGGTGGAAACTTAGAACACTGAGAGCTGCTCTTCAAACTTGACGCTATATTATGGCAACTTTTAGTCTGTTGAGCATCTAATTTTGATATTATGATACAAAGTTTACTCTGGTGTGAACTGCATGGTGGCCATTGCAACTTGACAAAGTTCTGGCATTTCAGCATTGAAGACCACACTTCTCCAGCGCCTTTTTGCTTTCATTTTAAATGATTCTCCATATTAATGCCTTTCCCTTTGGGAAAATTTGTGTGGGCTTCGGTAAAAGATAAAAATGTATGCTATGGTAGTCTCTCCAAATAAAATAATTCCTTGGGAAACAATCCTGCCACTGAGGAACCAGGAATTCCATTATACCCTCCTAATTATACCAAGAACAGGAAAGCTTGAGATTTCTTAAGTCACACCTGATCCCAAGGATGAAAAGGCTACAATTCAGATCCAGAGCCTGAGGCCATTAAGGGCAAGAGTTCAGTTAATAAATACAGAGAAATCATAATAGTACAGTACAAGGGAAAAGAGTAAGACATGAGTACTTTCCCTTTTGGGGGAGTTGTGAAAACAGACCCATATACGAAGAGTAAGAATGTCTAGTATAGTGTTTGCTCACCAGAAGAAGTCCTTTTCCAAGGTCAGACATTTATTTAAGGGTCTCCATTCTCTGGGGCTTGAGAAAAGTTCCTGCTTGATAAAGTAGTCATTCTTCTTATGTCTAGGGAGAGAAACTTCCAGCCTTTCTATTAACACAAGACCAGTGCCTATTGTCAAGGTCAATGTTGGATTCCCCAAGCCCTGATCTCAAGCCACATCCCAGCTCATGTGCACCTTGTCTCCTATTTAATCTTATGTGTAACTGTAGAGTATAAAAGGTGTAGTCGTTTTTCAATTAAACCCTTCTGGCAGCCATCCTGATTCACCTTCAGAGCGTGTCCATCTCCCTGTACCCCGACCGACTCCGCACATTCTTTTGGGACCTGGACTCACCCCCCAAAGCCGGTCTCCACTGTCACTCAACTTTGAGATCCATACAACCAGGTAATTATCACTCCCCGCCCCCAATCTTATATCATTTTAAGTAAGTTTGCAGTTTTATCTTGGGCTACATTGACCAGTATCCTAGGCCTCATGCAGCCTTTGGGCTGTGGTTTGAAGATACCCGGTGGGGGCCACTCCTAGCTGACAATTGTGCAGATACCAGGCGGGAGAGAAGCAGAAAGAGACAGAAGTAAGGCATGGGGATTGTATTCACAAGGTAGACCAGGTATTTCTTTAGGATGGCAGATAACACAGGGTCTCATTCTGCAGTGCAGGCTGACCTTGAACTGAGATGGCATGGGTTCTATGCCCATTTTCAGCCTCCTTTCCAGTAACACCCATTGACATCTCCCCATACCACCTCATATCACCTCCCCCCAGGGCACAGCATAGACAAAACAGAGTCCCGATTCATATGTATAGTCAGGAAAGGGACAAGAAGGATAAAGACATACCAGACAGAGAAAAATGGCAGAGACCTTTGTGCAACAAAAGCTGAGCAGGGACATGCTTTCTTCACAGAACCTCATGGCTCTTTTCTGCTTTCTGCCCTCCTGGGCTAAAACCTTCTTCTTGACCCTATGCTTTGGGAAATCCTGCAGGGGATTCTCTGGCCATAGCCTGACATTTAGGAGGCCTCTAATGACAGAGGAGTAGAATGTTGTGAATGCTTATGGATGCTCCAGACTCAGGTGATGAAATGCCAACTCCGAGTATGAGGATATTGGGATGGGGCCTTTGGGACGTAACTGGGTCGTGAGCGCAGAGCCTTCATGAGTGGAGTTAGTACCCGTATAACTATTATACATACACACACACACACACACACACACACACACACACACACACACACATATATATATATATATATATATATATGGGGCTCTTTGCCAATAAGGCTACAGATGACTATTGTCTATAAACACCTGACACCATTTTTGCTGATACCTTGACTGTGAACTCCTTAGCTTCCAGCACGATGGGAAATAAATGTTTGTGGTTGAAACCACTCACTTTTTCTTTTTGATATAGCTTCCCAAGAGGACTAATGAGATCAGCCCTCCAAACATACAGACCCTGCCCTCTGCTCCAGTGAACTATCATGATGACCTAATGAAGCAGAGGACCTACTATGTGCCTAGCTCTGTGCTGAGAACTTTATAGGAATCACTGCATCTAATCTCAAAGTGAAATTAGGAGGCAGCTATGACATCGATCCCTGTACAGAAGAGATAGCTGAGATCAGAGACATTTAAGTCATGTGTTCTTGACCATAAAGGAGACCCCGGGGTGCTGGCCTTTTACTTCTGTGCTTTAGAGATTCACCTTGACTATTGTGAAAGTGGACACAGTAGTGTGGGTCAAGGTGGGAGACATTTGGGTGCCACTCAGATGGGAGGAGCTGGCAACCAGAGAGACTTCCTGCAAGATGAGGAGGGAGAAGGGACTCAGTGGCAGCCTTGAAGGAGACTCCTGGGTAAAAGAAAGTTATTCCAGATGGTTCCTCCCTTCCCCCCACCCTCTCGTTTATTTTCAGTAAGAGGCAGGGGAGGAATCTGGGGTCTGTCTGCAAAGGAGAAGTCTGGTCTCCAAGCTCAGGAACAGCCCAGGAGCATCTCCTTGGCTGAAGGGCAGGCTCACAGAGGAGAATAAAAGGCCTGGCAGAGCTCAGTGGCCTCCCCGCGTCTGTACACCTCAGTGCAATTAATGAGAACAGCTTTTGGGAAGAGCTTTGTCCCTCTGTTGACTGCTATTTAGCCTCTGGCTGTCAGATCACCCACGGTCACAATGAAAGCATCCTGCAGGATGGATGAGAGCAGGGACCTACTTTTCTTCCATCTAGAACAGATGAAGCACCACTGGTAAAATAGCTTTGTCTTCGGTGCGGGGGGGGGCGTGCTGTGCGTACCCCCACCCCATGAGTTCACCCTGGCCTGCCCGCGGCAACCCTTCACCTGGGTGTCCCGACCAGCTTAGGGTGAGCTTTGCTCTTGGAAAATGGGATTTCTTGGAAGGGGTATCTGTAGGAGTGCTTACGGCTCCTCGGTGTTCCTGGACAGTGAGTTATTATTGCCTCTTATCTCCAGCAGCAGGTGCAGGCATCCCAGGATGTTCCTCCCTGCAGAGTGAAGCCAGGTGATATTGACTTGCCCAGGTGAATGAGTGAAGCAGCCCTGTCGCGGAATGGAGGGCACTCCTCTCACCCACGGATTTTTCTTCCTTTCTTTCTTTCTTCATTATGTTTGTAATTTTGTGTTATTATTTCCCATTGGAAAGCTGTGGAATGAAAATGATGCAATCTACTGCTGTGAAATAGTGTCGTGCTCGAGTCCTTTTCCAATAAGCCCCGAGGTTTGCACTGTGACGGCTTCATTAAATTAGTCGGCTTCACAGCAAATGGAAAAGCGCTCAGAGCTTCAGAGTTGGCTAATCCGTGTTGGGCTGCCAGAGACCGTAGCCCATGAGGGAGCTCAGACGATTGGCTCTGCGTGGCAGGGGCCAGCGGGCTTCCACCTGCCACGTGGGACATCTGCACAGCTGCCTGGAACTCCCTTAGCCCACCCGCCTGGAACTCCCTTAGCCCACCCGCCCCTAAAGCCTGCATGCCAGACGCTGTCCCAGGTGCTGAAAGGATGGAGTGGTTGGGGTAGGAATGCTCAGCGGGTGGAGTGGGAGAAGCAAGGCATTCCTCTGTGGGTCACCTAAAAGGTCACAGCGACAGGGGTAGCTTCTCTCTGGAGGCCAGGACTCATCTTGTCAGATGCCAGTAGACACGCCTGAGATGCTCACTGATGAAATACAAGGGCTCTTGCCCAGCCTTCCATCCCCATCCCCCTGAGTTTCTGAGAGCAAATTCTCTCTGGCCGGGCTCCACTGCAGTATTAAAGATTTTCATTACTGATAGTTCTTCCCAGTTAGCACGCTCAGCATTAAACTCTGTCATTATGAAGTTAAATATGCATGATCCCCAAATCTATGTGTATTATAACAAGATTTTATTGTTATAAATTTGTCTTCTCTGTCTTCAATTTCTGCCTTGGCTGTCTTTTAAAAACTCGAATGTCTGATAACTAGCCAGGAGGTAATTAGGAAGTGGTGCTAAAGAATCACAGGCGCATTCTCTCACTCATTCATAGAAATTTATTGAGTATCTACAATAAGATAAAGTTCCCCCAGCCAGTGGGGAAGACAGCGGTGACAGCTAATTACAGCACCAAGGAATTCTGGTCTGAGCCAACACAGGAAGCCCCCTACCACACACACACACACACACACATAAATATTGGATAAGACAATTTGAAACCACAGCTGTGCATCCAAATTCCAAAAATGCACAGGGATTTTGAGAGAGTGAGTGTGTGTGGCGAGTGAGGGGTGGAAAGGAACCCAAGCAGAAATGTGTCACTAAGGAGTGGGTTTTATGTGCAGGCAGAGACAGATAGGAGACCTACGGCCTCATGGGTGGTGGGGGCTAAAATGGACTGTCCATATGACTGGGTGAATGGCAAACCCCAGGGAAATACGACCAAAGCAACCTCTAAAAATTCAATCTATAAAAAATCAGAATCTAAAATTGTGCCAAGCAAGAGAGCTGGGCTCCACATTCTCTTCTCATGGTGTGAAAACCATTAACAGAAAAAAAATCAATTCATAAATTGGTTTGAAATCCAAGCAACCCAATGGGATCCTAGCAGAGGCAAGCTTATACCTCCCCTGAGGCATGCCTCTACTGCCAGAGTATCTAGGATGCCCACAGGAAAAACTCTCACTGATGATGAGCTCACAGGGAGAAGTTATAAAGCACAAAGGGAAACAAACTGCCGGGAGAGGAAGTCTCAGATTCAATGCGGCAGCAGACTCCTCCATTCATGCAGAGCCCAGAATTAGCCAAAACCTTCTATTTTCCCAGTCATTCAATACTCTTCTGCCCCAACTCTAAATGAGACACTAGAGTGTCTGAAGCCCCTGCTTCTCTTTTTTCCAATTTTGTGAGAATACATAGCTGTCCCTTAATACAAGGTGGGCTCCAGCAACACCTCTTCCCTGTCAATAGCTATTCTGTGGATGCTAAAATTAACCATATAAAATGATGTCATGTTTATGTATACTTTGTGTGTGTGTGCACATGCACACGCAATGTATGTGCACATGTATGCAGAGGTTTTTACACCCATCCATGAGCAGAGGCCAGAGGAGGGCATGGGTGTACCGCTCTATCTCTCTGCTTTATTCCCTTGAAAAGGCTCTCACAACGAATCTGAACTATGCTGGTTGCCAGAAATCTCCAGAAAGGGTCCTGTCTCTACCAAAGACCGCAGTGCTAGGATTATGGTTTCACACGACTGCTTGCTTTTTTCATGTGGTTCTGGGGATTTGAACTCAGGTCCTCATGTTTGCATAGCAACCACGCTTACCTGCTGCGCCGTTTCTCTGCTCCGCATTTGCATCTGACTTATTTATGTATGTTCTCTTACACACTTTACACCAGCTTTTTTGGTAGTTTAAAGATCTAGCATAATGTAAATGGTATGAAAGTGGTTTTTATACTGTACAGTTTAGGGAATAGTGAAAAAAAAAACATGCCACTCATTGAAGATGCAATTTCCCCCTATGTGGCTTTAGGCTGTGGTTGTTTAGATTCACAGATACAGAGCTTGTAGCTCTGGAAGGCCAGTGGTTTACATCCCCAGTCACATATAACATATGTCTATGTATTTCTGTTTAAAATGCACAGTCTGCTAATAAATTCTGAAGGAAGCCCATATTCTTCCATTGACCAGATGTGACTGTGAGGGATGGGGCTTCTGCTGCCTCCTCGCCTGACAGTGTAGTCAGACTGCTCCAGGGAGGGGATTTTCCAAGCATTGTTTGGAAACTGAATCTCGTGAGACCTGAAGATCCTCAAGAGCTCCTCCCTGTTCTCACAGGATGACATCATTCGACAAATTTTCTGTCATAGCTCCAGATTGCCTACTCAGTGAGCTACTTCAGGCTACTGGAGTTTGTCATTTAAACCCAGTGATAAACATCCACCCACGTGCCTGCCTATACTCACTTGGCTGGGTCTGTGCAGGCCATGGCCATCTCTGAGAGTCAGCCTTGTTTTGAATTCATGGACACTCACCATAGCTGCCCTGCTTACTTTAAAATCCCAGCTCTCTCTTGGTCCGAGAAAAGTGGAGAGCACTTCAGCTACCCCACACAGGTGAAAGGATTCCTATCTGCATCATCAATGGCTAGCCTCCATCTCCCACTAACAGGGCCTTAGGGAACATACTCTCCCACCACACACACACAACTCCCCCCAGAGCTGCCTGTGTTCCATTAGCAGTTACTTCCCATACCCTTCAACCCCACTCTTCATTGCCACCTCCAGGCTGTCTCTCTGGTAAGAGGGATGCTGGTAGAACGCTAAGTGCTAGTTTTTCTGCCATGAGAAAAGAAGGTAACTAAGTGGTACTAGAGCATAACCCAGTAGTTGCCACCAGGGCTCCCCATGTCCTCTGGCTATCAGAGAGACACAAGCCCAGCTGCACTCTGTAACTCTATGGCAGTCGTCAGTCGTCATGCATACTTACACTCATTTTATCAGAAGCAAGAGTGGTCTGTCAATCATTACATCCTCTTGTAAAAATGTCTACTGAGTCCTGGGTGTGTCTGTCCCAGTGCTGTGGTTAAGGAAGGGCAAGGGACACTTTTGTTGCCACAAGAGAACTCAATACAGAGGTGACAAGTAGGCAAAGGACCATCTAAGTGTCCCCTTTAGTTATTCTAGTACAGTGACAGATTCACCTCCTTAGGGGTCTGGTCTGGTCACTGGTCACCATTCCTTCTGTCTTTCCTCCCTGCGAAGCTGCTTTAAGCCCTGTGGCCACATAGCTTAAGAAGCCCGGGTATGCCTTCTATAACTGGAATTTCTCTACCTCCTCCTCTTCAGCCCAGGAGAGCCTAGTCCTAACTAGAGCAGGTGATGCAATTGCATACACAAATATAACCCCCAGAGAGATGCCAACTTTCAAGTTTCCAAGGATACGGCAGTCTGCCATAGCAGACTACATAGGAGCTTGATAGTGTCCCATCACCAAAGGCCTTCCTTGGATGAAGGAAAATGGATACATGCTTAGGATCCAACAATCACTGGGGTAGGTGCATTTGAATGGGTCTGATCATCTCTTGTCCTTCTCTCTCTTGACTGGCCACCCCTTGGGAAGGGGCTGTACCTGGTGACTGTTTCTGTGGAGTACAACACGGAACAGAAGATGGGAGGAGGCTGGTGATTCGGTTACAAAGGGACAGGATTCCCGTCTTGCCAGTATCCCACCTCCCCACCCCACTCCCGGTTTGCTGCAAAGTGGTCTTTGTGATCTGCTCTACTGGAGAGAGAGGCTCACATAGAAAGAACTGAAAGAATCAGGGCCAAATCTACCAAGTGCCATGTGAGCCCATGGAACAGACTCCAGCCCCAGCTAGCATCTCCACCATAGTCTAATAAGACTCCCAAAGGAGAGCTTCCTGGCCCACAACAACTCTGAGACAGCAAATGCATGCTGCCTAAAGATGTCGAGTTTGGGTCATTTTTATGCAGCAACAGTTAACCGACAGTTACTAAGAGAATGTAGGGTGTCTTTTAGAAGCCTTTACATAATATTGCTTGTTTCTTCTCTTAAGACCTAGTTAACATGAATAGTAGTTAAGACCTAGTTAACAAATGTAGTAGTTTGCATATAATTGACCTCATAAGCTCACAGGGAGTGGCATTATTGGGAGATATGGCTTTGTTGGAGTAGATGTGATACAGAAAGTGTGTCACTGCGGAGGCGGGCTTTGAGGTCTCAGATATACTTAAGCCATGCCCAGTGTCTCAGACCACTTCCTGTTGCCTGCAAGATTAAGGTGTAGCTCCCCCCCACTCTCCGCCCCTTCTCCAGCACCATGTCTGCCTGTGTGCTGCCGTGTCTCACCATAATGATAATGGACTAAACCTCTGAAACTGTAAGCCAGCCCAATTAAATGTTTTCCTTCTAGAGCTGCCATGGTCGTGTTGTCTCTTCACAGCAATAGAAACCCTAAGACAGCTACTCTAACCAATCCCAGAAGACACCAGAAAATAGTTTTATCACAGCAGGAAATTCCTATAGCTAAGGGCTATTGGCTACAAGGCTCTTTATGGACAGACACTCTATGACAGTGCTTTAAACAAGCAGAAGCATCATACTTAGCCAAAAAGATTGAGAGATCAATCAGGATCGCTACAGTAACCTAGAAGCTTCTAGAGGCACCACCTCTCATTTGGTCCCACCATGGTAACATAATAGGAAGCAGTGGACCAAAAGAGCGAAGTGCCTTGTGTATGTGTGCATGTGTATTACATGTCTGTGTGCACAGGTTGGCATGTGTATGTGTGTCTACATATGCAAATGGAGATTAAAAGTCAATCTTGGATGTTTTTCCTCAAGTACTGTCTGTCATGTTTTGTTTTATTTTATTGTTGGTGTTATTGTTTTGAGACAGGGCTTTTCACTGCCTGGAAATTTCCCAGTAGACTAGACTGACTGGCTGGCTACCAAGTCCCAGAAATTCACACAATACTGCCTCTCTAGTTCTGGGATTATAAGAGTGTACTACATCTTTTTTTTTATTATAAGAGTGTACTCATCTTTTTTTTTTTTACATAAGTTTTAAGGTTGAAACTCACGTATTCAAGTTAAACACTTTATAAAATATGCCCATCTTCCAGCTCTGAAGTGTCTTAAAATGATAATATTAATTTGTTTGTATGTGGTACTAGGAGTGTGGGCCTACATGTCAATGAGTGTGCGTGTGTGTGTGTGCGTGTATGTATGTGTGTGTGTGTGTGTGTACAGGTCAGAAGACAATTCGTAAGAATCAGTTCTCTCCTTCTACCACATGGGCCTGAGAGATCATAGGTAAGTCACCAGGCTTGATGGCAGGTCCCTTTACCCACTGAGCCATCTTGCCAGTCCCCTAAAGTGTCTTTTAAGATCTGATAACTGATTGGTGGTAACCGAGGATAAGGTCCCAAGGTTTCCATCTTCCTGGCTTCTTTATCCATTCTGCCACAAAGATGCCCCACCCTAATTCAATGGTGAGCTCAGCTCAGGTCCTGAGCTAGCTGAAAAAGCAGCATGAGTTACTGAAGGACAACTTCAAATATTAACTTTATTTGTTCTGAAAACCG
This sequence comes from Alexandromys fortis, assembly GCF_014885135.2. Classification (NCBI taxonomy): domain Eukaryota; kingdom Metazoa; phylum Chordata; class Mammalia; order Rodentia; family Cricetidae; genus Alexandromys; species Alexandromys fortis. Next base: position 1,823,560 of record NW_026068019.1, read on the forward strand.
TCGCCATTCCTCATCCCTCCATGTAGTTCTGGTACAGCAACAAGGAGTTCTTCTTTCTGGCCTCCATAAGGTGCCTTGTTTTGTAAGAAAGGGTACAGCAAACACTTCCCATCAGGTCTCCATCTCCAGGTTCCATTCAGAAAACCTGGCCAGGATGGACTGTCACAATATTGCACACATGCGGGTGTTGCTGAGCCCTGCTGGTTTGTCACCTTTCCCTTCATCTTCCCTGAGTCAGTTGCTCCTGTCCTGGGGGTCTTTGCTCTACCTCCAGTTAAGGGCACCTGGTGCAGACATGGGCTGTTCACAGCCTGGGTTCCAGTTTATTTTGGTTCAGGGAAGCACCATCCCTGATCCGCAGCTGGATCCGCCTAGGGTCCTCATGAGCTCACAATGTCCCAGTGCTGGCTCATGAGCGATGACTCACAAGGGTTAACGACGACCTCTTTGCCATCCTCGGTGCTGTCTCCGAACATGTCTGTGTCCAGGCAGAGGTGGGATGCTATATGCTCGATGCGAGCACCTGTCTTCATCCATTGCTGAGGAGACAGAGGAGAGAAAAGGATAAGCTCATTTTCTCTGGATAAAGCCATGGGTTCTATGGATAATATAAATCACTTAGGAGTTATCAGAGGGGATGATACCACATGTGGTCAGCCAGAGATGTGACTTCATGGTCTCATGAAGGAAGAAAAGTGCCATTAATTATTCTGCTATGCAGCAGGGTTTTTATTTTTTTTTACATTTAAAATATGTATGTATTTACTTGTGTGTGTGTGTGTGTGTGTGTGTGTGTGTGTGTGTGTGTAGGCCAGAACACAACTTGTCAGAGTTGCCTTTTTCTTCCCATTGCCTGTATCTCCAGAAATTAAACTCAGATGGGCAGGCCTGGTTGCAAGTACCTTTAACCCAGTGGGCCAGCATTCCAGTTCTAGTCTTTGAAAAATGGGATTTAAAAAGTCAAAAGATACATCAGTGTTTGCTAGGAAAACTCATCAGAAGGCAATACTTTTCCAAGGAACAGAATAGAAAATGTGAACTGAGACACAGGAGCAGAAAAAAAAAAAGTCCATGTTCCATGTCTTTCTTTAGAAGAAGTTAGAGGAGAAAGAGCAGATGGGGCAGATGGGGCAGTGAAGATGACAGCAGGGTCTTCTTCAAAGTCTGTGCCAAGAGCCCACACAAAGAGATTCTCAGGCAGTGTCCCTTGATAAGGACAGAGGGATGGACTCATACCCGACTAGACATAGAGACCATTGCAATGCTTGCTCCCCATGGGTTTTTTGGGTTACATCAGCCTCCTTTTGGAGAAGAGAAGGGGAACTCAGATACAGTGACCCTCCATGTGCCACACTCAGCCATAGAATGAGCTCTTGAATCTCAGGATCCATATCTGGGCAGGACACTGAGCACATTCCCAGTACACACTGCTAGAGGAATGGCGTGCATCTCGGACACAGCTGACAAAGCCCAAAGTGCCGACTCACCAGTTTACACCTATGGCCCTGGCTCTTGGCTAAGAATCCAGGTAGGTGACAAAGCAGCAACAGGAATATACAAAGTGAGCAGGCCTGGTAAGATTGGCTAAAGTCTGCAGACTTGCAGGTATTCACTGAGCAGTGGGGCTAGCATAGCCTCTACTACTGACACCCTTGAGGGAGTCCTACCCCTGAATCTGAGTGGAAGGCTTCTTGCTTATTAACCCTTCCTCTTTCAATATATCCTCTCTTCTCCCTACTAGAAAAGACTTAAACCACCCCAGTCACTTTACAGAGGCTGGATCACTCTCAATCCCACCCACCCCAGTCATATAAGGAGGCTGGACCATTCCCAATCCCACTCACCCCAGTCACATTACAGAGGCTGGACCACTCCCAATCCCACCCACCCCAGGGTCAGCTGAGCACTTACCTGCCTTTCATCCCCATTCTTGCACAGGACAAGAACCACGGGGGCGCCAGGGAACAGGGTGACAACAGAGAGGCACAGCTCTTCCTGGATGATCTGCTGGGTGTACGTGAAAGCCCACACCTGAGGAGACCAGGGAGACTTACTCAGGCATGGGACAGCCACCAGCTATGGGGTACCACCATGCCTATGGGTGATGGCCCATACAGCTGGATAACAATTCCATGGATCCCAGGAAGTAACAATCATGGACAAGGTCACCTGGTAGGATGCTATTCAAAGGACGAAGACTGCCATGAAGTCCCTGTCCCCACACCCCATGTTGGGTCCTGAGCCAGGGACATGCAGGTGAATGCAGGAAGCAGCAGAACAATTCTGACTCTGGGCAGCAGCCTGAACAACACCTTAGCTGAGCCATATGATCTCCAGCGTCTGCTTGGAGACAATGTCTCCATGGGAGCCTGTGGCTGACATTTAACACTTCAGACAGCTGCCTGACAGGCCCAGATGTCTTTAGCATGTCACCTCTTCTTTGAAAGGAATTCCAAGTCAGTGCCTTGAGGACCTGAAAGCTATGATGAGGGGCAGATGGAAGGGTAAAGGGAAAGGAAACACTCAGGGGAGGCAATGGAGACAAGGAAAGAAGCGAGTTATGAAAGATGATGCTGTTTGAGAGAGTGTGCACAGTCTGACAAGTCAAAGGATTCTGCCCTTCAACCCCTGCTGGGGGAGAAGGTAGAGAAAGCAGATCAGCAAGCTAGAGTTCTGATGGACTAGGAAAAGGGGCGGTGGGGGGGGGGCTCATTCTGTGAGGTCACTGCAAGACACCAAAGTGGCAGATGGTTTCACCAGCCCAAGTACTCTCTAGTTCCCATGTTGGGAGACAGTAAGCCCTAGTGTAACTGCTGCCAGGGCCTGCATCTTTTCTCCATTATATCCCCGTGCATGAATTGGCCTTCTGTCTTTGGACCAGGCCACTCATGAGCTCCTTTGGGCAATGCCAATGAAGAGCAGACATCTTGTAGCAATAGGGCCAACTGTTCCTGAAGAGCATCACCTGTATTCATACTCATTTCAACTCCCATAATGTATTAGGGGTGACACTACTTTCTGGTCTGTCTTCTTCAGACCCTGGCATACTCATGTGGCACTATCTGGAACATTTTATGGGAGTTGAGACAAGAATATGAATACAGAACAGTGCTTTATGAATGCCGTACCAGGTTCCAGGACATGCATAGCGTTAGCTTCTCGGCTGTCTGCTACCTTCTCTTCCCTCCTCTAGTCTGTATATTTGAGCACAGATGTTCCCTAAATGGCCCTCTTTGGGTCTAGATATGTGTATTAGTGACTTTATCCACTTGAGAGGCCAAAGTCAGGCATGAAATCCACATGGGTCTTGAGCCTAGGCTGGGGCACTGGGCAAATGACTCTGGTGCCCTAGGCATCAGGAGTGTGATCTAGAATGGTAACCTGCATTTGGGGCTGAGACTCTCTCTCCTTATGGGAAGGATAAAGGCCCAAGGGCTGTGTCCAAGGGCAGAGCTTCAGGGAGCCATTCGTGGGCCTACAGAACAACTGGCCTGAAGTCTGTCAGATTTTACCCGCCCCTGAAAATAGGTTTAAGTCAGTGATGGAAAAATGAGTTAGTCTCTTCTGTTAATGCTCTGTAGCCCACTGGGAAGCACAAATTAACATTTCAAAAATAAATCCTGTCATTATCATACGCTCACCACAATACACGGCGTTATATTGTTTGTGTTAAAAGCATTACGGGATTAAACATAGAAATTTAAAACACACCCCAGTTTCTAAAAGCACACTTTGTCAGTCTTTTCTTTTTAACACCCTAAGGGCCTAAAAGTAGCAGGGATGAGTTCTCTTGACATCTGAGACTCTACATTCAGAAATGCCTCTTGAGAAGGGGCGCACCAGAGCACACGTGGGCCGGAGTCTAAGAAAGGCCACTCTAAGGGTCTGCAAAATGGAACTGTGAACAGGAAATTATCACAAAGTCCTTATACAAGGAGGCTAGAGAGATGGCTGTGGTTAAAAGTGGTGCTTTCTGCTCTTACACGCACATATACACATACATTCCTTACACTACATACACACATGCATGCACACACACAGATACAGATACACACACACACATGTGCTCGCACTCACGCAGGCACACACACATCCAGGCACATGCACAAACATATACACAGCACAGGTGTACACACACACACCTTACATAAGTGCACTTTCTGGAGTTTTCCTAATATTTAATCTCCCATCTGTAAGCAGAAAGAAGAGGGATGGGAAGCAGCGGTCAGGAGCAGGAGGGCAGGAGGAACTAAACAAAGAGTCCACGTCCTATTCTGTTTCCCCCACACTTCCCAGAGGAACTCATGATGAACAGGTTTGTTCAATGAATCCCAAGTCAAAAATGTACCCCAAGAAGGTAGTCACTGAGGGCAGGGCTGGAGTTTTAGCCAAGTGATAGCATGTATACCTAGCAAGCAAGGCCAAGTTCAGTGCCCAGCTCCAGAAAACAGACCAACAGAACGGAAGGGCAGCGGCAGGAGTACTCAGCCAGATCTGTCCTCCATTAAGGATTGTAGGACCTTCTATTGATGGCTCCGTTCAGAGCCTGGCAGAAGTGCTGTTCATGATGGATATCCCTCTCCACCCCCAGGGAAGGTAACCCAAGGACCCATCTAAGGGCTGGTGTAAATGGCTTTGGCTCTCTGTGGGGATGGGCTGAGGAGAGAGGTTTGTCCCTGGTCTTTGGGACACTGTACTCATAGGACACCCCCTCCCACATGGCTGGAACAGAGAGTCTTCTCTCCCAGGCAAATGTCCCGCGGCTGCAGCTGGGAAAGCTGGGAAAGCTGGGAAGCAAAGGGATCACAGTGGTCCCTGGTCTTGCCTGGGACTTACTATTTTGAGCTGGAGAGAAAATTATGGAGGAAAGGTTTTCCTAAGATGTACTAAGAACTAAGAGAGGGGGGTGAGAGCAATGCCAGGCAGAGGTGCTGATCTTGGAACGTCCCAGGGCCCCATCCCCGGACAGACAGGAAAACATCAACCTAGAGCCAGGAGACTTTACTCTCTACCCCACTGAAGAAATATCTGGCAGTGTCTGGAGACACTTCTGGATTATTGAGACTAAGTTCTATGGGCATTTAGTGAGGGGGCAGGGACACTGCTAAATATCCTGCAAGGCACAGGACAGTTCCCACAGCAAAGAATGATCCACTGCTAAGGACAATCATGCCGAAGCTACCTGGAGATAGTCTGCAGGCCTACACCTAAACGCTAAAGATCACTCCTAAGGACAATCATGCCGAATCTACCTGGAAACAGTCTCTGCAAACCTACACCTAAACTCTTAGATATCATTCAGTACACCCTGGTTAGTGTACTTGTGCCTAGCTCACCCATCTGTCAAGTCGGGGGTGATACAGGCACGGCCCATCTGAGAGGCTATTGTAAGGAACAAACAAGATTATGCCTGCTGAGCACTTAGCCGAGATCCTGGCCCTGGCCATGTGTACTAGTGGCAAAAGTGGTGTCTTCTCGCGTGAAGGAACGTTGGGTGAGGCGCAACCAGGAAAGGTGACCAGGTCGTTAGTGAGCAGGAGCTAATGCCCTTTAATGGTGATGGTGAGTTCCGTGTTTCTAAGTGTCTTCTGTGAAGTGACTGTTACACAACCGAGAATACACGGGGCACAAGACAGTGCTGCTGGTCTTGTTGAGGTTAGAGCCTTTCAAGGGCGTGGCTGGGTCGAGCCCCCTCATGCTCGCGGTCTATTAACTTAGGTACAGTTTCATAAAAGTGAGGACTGAAGTGGTCGATGGTTACTCTGAGCATTACTGGGAGCAGCTGCTGGGCTTGCTCTGCATGTGAGCTCTCCTCAGATGAGAAGGACCCAAGTAAAGGACATCAGGGCCACTGGATTTCCTCTGCAGACCACACAGGAAAACCTATCAGCAACAGACACACCTCTGAAGGGCTCCTTTCAGACACATGCCTGGAGCAATTGAGCCAGGTCCAATGAAACCTTGAATTCAGTACAAGACCTCTAAGGGATGAGTCACGGGGGTCAGCATCGGGTGTTTACAACAGCAAAAATGGCTGACAGGCCATGTTGGGGTCACTCTCTTCCTTGTCTGCCCAGGCACAGACCTCATCTTAGAGATGGCTCCCAGCCCAGAGGCATCAGGGTGACCCAGAAGATCCCCAGATGTACATTTTTCTTGACCAGGATCGTCACTGGCCTCATGCTTGAGGTCGTCCCTTTGTTTCCATCCTGTCTTCTCCTACATGGCTGGAATAGCTTGTATGTGGGATTAAAGCCCCATACCCACTTTGCTTTGTTGTACCCAAGGGTTGAGTCCTGGGCAATCACCATCACTGTGATCCCTGCTCACTGGCTTAATAACTTTGAAAACTCTTGGTTACTTCTTTAACCTCAGGTACCATACGCAGAGACTACAAGTCCCTCTAGTAAGAGGGCCCCTGTATAGAATACATGGTTAATATGTGTATATTCAGAACAGTGATTCCCATTTAGCAAAGGCTTTGTTACTGTTTCTCATGGTGACACCAATGGCTGAGAGCAAGGGAAGAAAGGTATGTCCCTTTAGACTCTCCTTTAGGAACTCTCCCAGAGTTCCTAAGGCTGGCATGGCTCTTTGGAGGGGCTATTCCCAGGCTGTGATGAGGCAGTCTGGGGAAAAAGGGGCAGGAGACAATGGGCTGGCAGCTTGTTTGGAGGTAGACTTGAGATCTCTACCCTGGAGGTGTTCGTGCCCCTGCTGATCTGCGGAGCCCTTTCAACCACATCTGCTCTTGAGGTTCCCAGCTGCTGCCTTCTGCTCCACAAACTGGGAGCCTAAACCACTCCTGGTTGGGCGGAGGAAGAATATATCACAAGTTGTCTTATGTTTCCCCTACTTCAATTTGGAATAGAAACCAGAGTGGAGCATGTCTTCTTTCTACCTTTCATGGATATTTTTTCCAGAGAATTCAGTGAAGTTAAGAGGAAAAGTATTAGCCTAGAGACTTCTGGGGCTTCACAGGTTTTTGAATGCATGATGTATGCCTCTCGGATTACCCCAGGGCATCACAGGTTTTTGGATGCATGGTGTATGCCTCTTGGATTGCCCTAGGGCATCAGTTTGCCAGCACCTTTGAAATATTTGAATTCAGCATTTTTCTACCAAGGATGACAAGCCAACAAGTAGAAAGGTGAGGCAGGGTATGGAATGGATGGGCTTGTGTGGAGGAGGAACAATTATTAGAACTACTGGATTAAATAGCCTTCATGCTGGGCATGTAGCATGGTTGGAGAGCCATAAGACTCTGGGGTTTGAGTGCCAGCCCTGCCAACAAAAACAAACCAAACTAAATCAAAGGACTATCTTTTGGGCACAAGGACATCCCAGTCCCTGGATGTTACCTACTTGGTGAGTGCTTGTTATCTAGAGACAGAATTTGGATTTCCTTATCTCTCTCTTTATAATGCAGGGCTCTATAACACCCACCCAATGGCTCCAACCTGATCTCAGGGTCTGTCCTCTCAGGGTAGGCTGTGTCTCTAATATATATATATATATATATATATATATATATATATATATTTAGGCTTTCAGAGGAACGTGATTATACTTGAGTATGAAAGCTTAGACTTCATCATGTAGGATGGAGCCATAAGCGAGAAGAAACTGGAGCCAGACAAAAGCAGTAAGCCAGGATAGCATATGTCTCTAGAGTATGGTGTGACATTTGTGGGACATAGGCCTCTAGTCACACTCTCACCCCCAACTCTCATAAATGTTAGGGAGGACATTGCTCTCTATTGACTCTGGACCTTCTTACAGAGGCATGGCCTTTGCTTTTGGATTTGTCACTGGAAATTGGCTATAATGAAGACCCTCTTGCCAGCTTTCTCCTGTCAAGATGGAACTGGTTAACTGTTTTAATATTTATAACCTTGAAGAGGAATGTCATAGACAGGTATCTTCTCCCATGATTCAACAACCAATAAAGCTCTGGAACCACGACTTGGCTGTAATAAGCACCAGAGTTAGTGTGGGGGAAGGTCATCACTAGTATGTGACAATAGTCAATCTCTGGGAACCTTGGTGGCATCAGTTGTGAAGCAGGGGTAGGAGAAATATCTACTTTATCTCTGGCTCTTGCATCACTCCCTTGCTATGGATGCTCAATGACTGAAGAGGTGGATGCAGGAAGAGATGCTAAAAGAGTCCAAGGGTAGGTATAGACCCTCTGGACAGGCTGAGTCAAGAACGGCAGGAAAGATGAAGACAGGAAGGGACAGAACTGTGTTAAGAGAACCTCCCCCGCCAAGTGCCTGATGTTTGTAGACAGGGTTAAGATGAAGGATGACAATAATGGAGATTTACGGGGAATGAGGAAGAGGATGGCAAGTCAGTCCCACAAAAACAACAGCTGCACACTGTGTTCATCTCACGGAGATGTTAGCTGAACAGGTCATGTGGATTTCCTTCTGAGTACCTGAAAGTGAAGCTCAATCCTGCGGCTGGGCTGTGTACCCTTGGAGAATGGGGCTGTGTCTAATTCTGAATGAGCCCACCTTGTCTCCCCAGCAGGTAATGTGGTACCTAAGAAGCTACAAGTCCAGTCTGCTGAGATTAACTAAACTACTTTCTATCTCCCGATAATCTAGTGCCTGAAAGTCACAGAAATCAGCCATCATCTCAAAGTAAAGCAGAGCGGCAGCCTACCACTGCCTCAAGGAGAGAGCACTGTATTCCTACAGGCCTTTCCTCTGTGGCCCCAAGTGCCTGCCACTGCGTGCCTTCCTCCTACCTCAGGAAGGGCAGCTGGGATGGGCCATTCTCCTCCAGGTAAACATGACCTTGCTACCTCTCCTGGGACTGGGTATTAAAGAACCCTCTCTGAGGCCCAGACAGTTGGTAGTCTTCTCTCCTACCTCCTTATACAACCAAAGTTGGCAAGTTCCAGAAAGGCTTTGCTCAGTGGGGGATAGACCAAGCGAATCCTGTCCGGTGGAAGGGGGCCAGACAACATTCTGACGGATGGAATTCCCGTGAGCCACACACACCCACACTCAGAGTTGCAGAGATGTGTCACCTACTCACAATGCTTTACAAAGTGTTACTTGAGCAAAGTGTGTTGCTGTCATCCAGGCAGCCACACCTAAAGTAAAATTGACACTCCCATTTCCTTTCCTTTCTAGTCTAATCTAACTCCCACACCACCTCCTCTGCCCCATTTGGAGCAGAGGCTGCTTCTGGCAAAGTCATTTTAAGCCACAGCCAGGTCTGACAGTACAGATCCTTGTGAACAACAGCGAGCCACTGAAGGCTATGCTGGAGTTTGGGACGATGGTTTAGAGACCATATACTAAGTGGAGATGAGGGACAGAGCGGGATGAACACATAGAAGCTGCGGCCATAATGTAACTTAAAGGTTCTCAACAGGGACTTTAAAAAAGAATTACCTTGCTCCCACAGTCAACAGAGCCGGTCTTGGGGAAATGGAGCTATCAGGAATAAATGAGGGTGGGCATGAGAACATGGTGGGCTGCAGACACGGGTTCTATAGGAGGAAGAGGGACTTTGGCACAAGGGCAAAGGGTGCCAAGGGCAGAGACTTGTGCACTACAGGTATCCTGGGTGCTCACGGCCAACTGTAGAGTTAAACCACAGAGGAGTCTGACTCAGTTACTCTGTGTTTGAGCCACAGTCTGATAGAAGTTCTTTAACTGTGAACCGTTTGTTCCCGGAGCCTTCTACTGGGACCTGACAGAGGTCTCACTAATAACGACAAAATTCAACTTCCTCAGGAAGACAGACAGTAATCCAGCTCTTGCTTCTCTCCAATCTCAGCCTTCACTTGCCCTCACTCTATCCTGTGGCCTCACTTTCCCTAACGCCTATCCTTATATTTCCCACCAGGTTGTAGTATTGCTGTATTTCCTGAGTCACCCTCTCTTCCCTTCCTGGCCTTGTCTGTTTCTATTTCTGTCTCACACACAGACCATTGTCGAGTCCTCAGGGACAACTTTGCAATGCTCCTACATAACCTGGTAGCCACATCTCTGACTCTATAGCATCAGTGACAAACGCTCAGGGCACAGATTAGATCACAGTGGCTGCTTACACGTTTCCCCCCCCCCCCCCCCCCCCCCCCCCCCCCCNCCCCCCCCCCCCCCCGCACCCAGCCTTGCCCTTCTGCATCTTCAGAGTTAACAACGTCTGCTGAGTGAATAAATGATGCATGAAGGCACAGAATTTGTGAATCGATAACCAGGAGCTGCTCAAAGCTGAAAATATGGGTAATAACTCCGAGAGTTTACAGAGGGGAAAAAAAAGAGTGGACTGAGAACTTCAGCAAACACACAAAGGTGGTGAGAGGAGCTAGGCAAGAACCCCGACGGGAGGAGGAGAAGGCAGAGATCCTGTGGAATCACAAGACAGAGGGAGAGTCAGGTGATGGCTGTGCTTGGCCAAGTGCTACCGAGGCTGAGACAGGTGGTGAATTTGTCAGGGACCTTGAAAAGAGCAGGCCTCGCTTCAGAAGGGGGAAACCGGCAGAATACGCGGCTTGGACAGGGTGTGCTCTTCTGACAAACAAGCAAGCAACAAGGAAAGCTTCCTGAGAAAGGGCCCCAAACAATCCACAGACATAGGGGAAGCAGGTGCTCTTGGAGAAAGCAGCAGATGGCAGTGGTGTAGCCAAATCTAATACGATGGCCTGGAAGACAGTTGTGAGACTCACCATGTGGGCATCTTGTCTCAACGTCTAGCAGCAGGCTTCTTTTCCTCTTCGCAGGTCATATTTGCAGAGTTAGTTGGTGTGGCTTTCCCTGTCTGACCCAACCCCATGTCTACTGCCTGTAGGTAGGAGACAGCTGCCAGTCTCTTTGAGTTCCTGTTAAATGACTGGACCATTTCCTAAGGGAAGATGACACTTGGAAGCCATCTTTCAGAGGAATTCCAGGTATTTGGTCACCAAGTTAAGAAAAGCCAGTGGTCAAGTAAGAAGTGTCCTTTTGTTCAATTCTGGACCCCTGGCGTCAGGCCAAAGCAGGGACCCAAGCTAATCTGGATATCTCTACTCCCGTGACATGTAGATCTATGACCCCAACCAGTCACTCTACCTGGGACTTTGCTTCTTCTCCTTTGACCTTGGTGCAGGGGCTTAGCCTGAGGTGTGGAGTCTCTTGGTTTTTCTGCTTTTGAGACTCTAGGCACTTCTGCCTCTGCCGGATATTGCCCTTCTGGATGGAGGAGTCTGAGGGCACCCTGTAGGGAAGCCACAGGGACAGATGAGAACGCACTGCTTTTGACATTAATGCTGCTAACTGCTAGAGATTAGGGGTGTGTTTTGACACAGAGCCATCGTCCCTGGAGCTGTCTCAAAGGTCGGCACCACTCAGAGGAGGGAAGTGCTGTGGGCGTGATGCAGCAAGGGACCCTCAGCGGCCACACAGCAGATGGATGTCTAGGATGGAGTCTATGTCACCAATCCTATGCTCTTAGCGCAGCCCAGCATACCACCCCCAGTAAGTCCAGTCTCTCATGCTACTAAGTTTGACACAATTCTCTGGTTCAGGATAAGCGGGACTGATTGGTCTTTTCAGTCCTCCATAGACTTAAAAACTCTCCTCCAGTCGGCCACGGGTCATGTCTCTCCCAGGCCAGGCCGGACAAGGGCCTCTTCTTGTAGCTAGCTCTGGTTCCAGCAGATAGGTATACCTGAGTTCTGGGTAGACGTTCTCCAGGTACCACTTGAAGGTCTGGCAGTGTAGATTCTTCCTTAGGTTCAGCCTGTTCTCAATGCTGGAATGATGAGGTTGAAGGGTGGGACACAGAGACAAAACACAGCCATCAGAGGCAATAGTCACAACAGTGCCCCCCCCTCCACCAGTGGCACACTCTGCAGCCACACATCTCTAGAGGGGGCTGAGTCAATGAACCAAGCAGAGATTTCTCCACCTCCAGACAGGCCTATGAAATCAAGCAGCTTTGTTCTCTTGATGATGTAGTAATGACAGCAAGGACTTGTGCTTTTCTTTGAAAATGGAATTGGGGGTCTTTGGCATCTTCATTAAAAGCTAAACTGCAAGAACGCTGAATGTGTCGTTAATAATTCACTGCTGCGACTCTGGATCCACCCTCACTCCTGGTCCTTCTGTGGTTGGAATACCCTTCCCGACTGCCCCAGTCCCAGAGCATCCCCTTCTCTGGATGGTCTTGGGGTCTCATCACACATTTGTTCATCCAATAGTCACTGAACATCCCTACATGACAGGCATTGCATTCAGTGTGCTTCGGGAGAGTAGTACAAGTACCATAGGCCACGTGACCCTGAAGACAGGGCACACAGACACCTTGGAGGTGTATTCTTATTCTTGTTTGATGGGTAGCATGGTCCTCAAATGCCTATTGATGCTGGAATGTGGAAGGAAGTGGAGCCATCTAGAGAAGTCAAAGGGTGGGTGAGGCAGGGGTCCTGCTGTAGATGGGGTGGAAAGGAAAGCAGAGATCAGTGCTGTGAACAAGTCAGAAAGTTCTGCTTACAGGAGCAACACTGGCCATGTGGCCTTAAAACAGAAGTGCCTGTGAATGGGGGAAGTGAGTCCATGGAGCTCCACAGGAGGCACTACTGAAGGGTGTCGGCTCTATCTCAGGGGCTCTGGGACTGACTTATGGGCCTTAAGCATGACTTAGGGATGCTCTAAGGAAATCTTACCACTGCTTCTGGAGTGGGCCAGTTGGAGCAGAAGTGGGGACAGAGGTCAGACAGAAGGTGACTGTATAATCCTGGGGATCATTATACTCTTTTTAGTGAGTTGGGTGGGAATGGAGATGGTCAATCCTTTATTCTTAAGACCTAAGTACTAGTCAAACCTTGTCCTCAATGGGAAGCCAATGACAGTAGCCCTGCCTCCTGCCCATCCCCCTTCCTCCCAACCCTTTCTCTCTCCAAGACTTGACTCAAACTATTTTTCTTCCTCTTCTTCTCAGTTTCCTCCTTCTTGTGCTGGGACTCAAACCCAGGGCCTCCTGCACCTCTAGCCAACTGCTCTACCACTGAGCTTCAGCCCCAGCCTTGAGACTTCTTGAAGCACATAGCACACTCCCTCACCAGACCTCTCAGCTGCTCATGGACAAGGACAGCATGCTTTTCACATGCTTGATGTGCTGTGTGTAGAAAGAGCCTGGGTTCTTGGGCTTTGAGTGAAGCAGCAGCATCAGGACATGGTGATCACTCAAACAAGTCAAGGATGGGGAACCATGGTGATATCCAGACTTGCGGGACTTGACACACATGGTGTAAGAAAGACTGTGGGACTGGATGGGGGACTACAGGGTGAGGGACAGATTCAGGAACAAACTTAATGAGGTTAACTTAGGACTTGTTCCACTGGAGATGTCTGGGAGACACCAAGGCAGAAGTGGCCATTTGATACTTGGGCATAAGAAACTGCCTCCCAGAGGAAAGGTTGCGGTTAGAAACACGGCAGTGAATAGATGTGGCAACGTCACCGGAAGGATGTATAGTTAATAAAAAGACGATTTAGGACAGAGCCTCAGAGGAAGAAACTAAGCATGGAGTTGGGATGGAAGACACAGGATTCAGGAGCAGCAGAAAAAAAAGCTCAGGAGCCAGGGGTACTCCAGAAGGGAGGGTGTTGGGCTAAGCCTGGTGTAAATAGCCACAGAGTTCAGAGGAGGCACCACTACACCATGATGCTTGGTCCTGGGCAGGCAGAAGACAGGCAGAGAGGTGGTGAGCAATGTTGTCATAAAGGTAGCTATCATTGTGTATTTTTTTGACCATCTTTCTTTCAAGTCAAGGAGTAGATGCAAACGTGCAAGGGAAGGATACAGGAGAAGTAAACCGAGGTTGTAGAGAGAGGAGGTGCCTGGATATGGGCATGCTCACCCGCCTGCAGGGCTGGACACTCTACTAATTTGAAAGCCAAGCAAACGAGTCCTCTGGAGAATGAGATCAAGCAGCAGAGGTTTTGGAGATCTGCAGGAAATTCTACTGTCAGGTTAGTTTGGGAGCTGCTCGGTGGAAATTTATTCCTCAAAAAAGGACCCTCCGCCAACAATGCAGCATCACGTGGGAACTTATTAGAAACACAGACCGCAGGAATCAGATTCCATGTTCTAACATGCTCCCTGGGAGATCTGTGCACTCATTAAAATTTGAGGGGCCCTGCACGGCAGGCTGGAGGAGATGAATGCAGACTGCGGGAATGTGATAAGTGTTGATTTATGAATAAATGCATCCATTCATAAACCCTGTATCAGTAAGTCAGACCTCCTCTGGAAGCACACCTGTCCACAGAGACAAAGGAGAGCGAGAAGGATGGTACAGTTGTGGCCAGGCTAATGGGTCAATTTGTCTTGGGAAATCAATATTGTCTATTTCACCCATAAACTAGATGTCATCTGTGCAAGAGGAAGAAAGGAGGTGGTGGGTTCCTGGGTGGGAAGGGAGTGAAGAAGGTTTAATAAAAGCAGAGGGTTTGAGCTGGTTAGGAAAGAGCAGGGCCAGGAGGAATCATGTGACTTTGCTGACAACACAGCCATGAAGTCCCATCAAGTCGGAGATTCTGAAATTCCACAAGACTGTCCAGCAGCCTTGCACAGGGGGAGGAAGAGATATAAAAGCATTGTGTGCGTGTATGTGTGTGTGTGTTCATGTGTGTAGGAGAAGATGTTACTAGGTGGACAACAGAGCAAAAGATTGGAAGACCAAGTTGGGCAGTGGTGGCGCACGCCTTTAATTCCAACACTTGGGAGGCAGAGGCAGGCGGATCTTGGTGAGTTTGAGGCCAGCCTTGTCTACACGGCGAGTTCCAGGACAGCCAGGCTTCTTACACAGAGAAACCCCAACTTGGAAAAAACAAACAAACAAACAAAAGATTGGGGACCAAACTCCCCGTGGTCCTGCCTTTAAGTATAGAGTAGAAGGAATCCTACATGGGCTGGGGGGGGGGAGATAAAGGAGTGAGGCTGATGGGACCCAGAGTTGTGACGTGGACAAGATACAATTCCTCAGGAGAGGTGGAGCAAGCAATCTGGAGAGTGGGCCTGGATGGTGATGGCGGAGGTACAAATCACTTTGGTTAGCTCCGATCTAGTCCTCTGGTGCAGGGATGAACCCAGCCCTAGAGGTTTAGGCTTCAAAAGACCACCTGCTCAATGGCCTTCTATCATGAGTGAGATGAGTAGGACAAAATGCCACGGTGGCCCCGCCTCCTCCCCAAGGAACACAGGTAACTGAGGGAAGTTGCGATGTTTTTTTCTTACTTCAGCCAGCTTGGGGCTGGGAAGTGCGAGGCCATATGGTTTGGGAATCAGTGTGTTGTGGGCCTTCGGGGTGATCTGTGCTCTCTACATAAACCCCAGTCTCCTTACCTGTCAATCAGGGCTAGGCAACTGCATCTCTCAGAGCTTAGGGAAGAGTAAAGAGATTCTGCATGGAGCAGTGAACCTAGCGTTTAATAAACATTCCTTCTTCCCCTCTTGTCTTCACCTATGAAGCTTGACTGTTGCTGAAGAAGATAGGTGAGCATGTAGTAAGGAAGGGCTGGAGCTTAAGCTTGGAGGAACAAAGAAGTCGAGGAGGAATTTCAACCTAGAGGGACCAGTAGCCCACTTTACCTATCCGTCTACCATGCAAGGCTATGCTCAGCTCCCTCTACTGGAGTGGTCATGGAGGAGTGGAATCATGGGATAGCTGGCAAACACCCTGCATACCCAGAACAGTGTAGAGCATAAAGGGACCTGAAATCAGAATGACCATAGCTCTAGGCCTGAAGGAGGCTCCAGAGTCAGCTAAGGTGATGAGCCCCTGAGGTGAAGTCCCTCTCACTCCTCAGCCCCCATCCGTCAGTGCATACTTACTTCCCGAAGGGTCTCTCCAGGGCGAAAGGTCGGGCTGCGTAGTAGTACTGTTTGTATTCATCCATCCACACTTCAGCTGTCCGCTTGGTGTTCCTAGGGCAATAAGGAGTCTCAAGAGGGAGCTCATCTGGGAATCACCTGTGGACATTCCCAGGTGAAGTAAACACACGGGGCAAAGTTGACAGCAGCCACCAGGACAGAGGTGTTCACATCGCTATTTTTAGAATACGGAGCATAGGCAAGTGTCCCTATCTCTGCAGGTATCCCAAGACGTAGGACTTTAGTAGTAACAACAGCCTTTCTCCCAAAGATACATATCAGGAAAAAAAATCACACCAGAAACTGAACATTGGTGACTCTCAAGAAAGCAGAAAAGGGTCAGGAAAAGTAGGTATATCATTTGTTGCCTGTCAATCTGAGTAAAAGGTGGGGCTTGTGAGGACCAGCTAACCTCTGGGTCTGCTTGGTTAGTGAGCTCTTGCTCCAAGTTCTTCCACTTTCCCACAGGGGACATGTTGAGGTCTCAGCTCCCCAAAAGTAAGGGTGGTGCAACACACGGGCCAAGCAATACGTAAGGGATTAGCAATCAAGCTATCTCTTTCAGCACTTTGCCTGTAAGCTTGAGTCTGATCCTAAGCATAACCATGGAAGAAGGAGAGGCAGAAGAAGAGGGAATGGTTGTGATCATTCAACAGTCAGGGGTCCCAGGAAGATCCCTGAAGTCAAGAGCAGAGAGATCAAAAAATAATGAGGGCTGGTGGGTCTGGGCAGCTGATGTGCACAGGAGCAAGGGAACATGGGTCTAAGGAATACCGACTTGCTCCTTGAGGTTCTTAGGTCGACTTTAGAGCACAGACATTTGATAGAGGAGCATGGCAAACCCTTCTGAGCTGGATTCTGAAAGGAGAGTTAAACACAGGCAACTAAGAGTTAAAATCACCTGGCTAGCCCCTATGAGTGGCCTCACTATCCGAAAACTGGAAACTGCTTTACAAACACCATGCCTCTTTTCACTAAGAATGGCCCACCCACCACTGCCCTGCAAGGATGCTTCCTGGCCAAAGCCCAATCTCAAATAGGAAAAACATCTGACGTCCCAGGATCCTGCTTCCCAAGCCAGTGCCCGTCCAGCGGTCTCTGATTCCTGCACAGTCATACCCCTGTGCCACATGCCTGATATCCCTGGCTACCTTTACAGTTTCAAAACCTGAAATCAAAGGTGGCTGGCTCAGCCCTTGTTTCCTTGATGCTCCCTAACCTGCCACCTTCTCTTCCCCCTCCATCCTCTCCTCACACACCCTGCCTTGTAAGATGCAGAACTTGAGCACTGTTCAAACCCAGGCCTCCTGAGCTAGCTGTGTCGGGATACGATACACGCCCATTCACATGGGTGATAAATCGTGAAAGAATACCATAAATAAGTAAGTCAAAAAATCAAAGGATGGGAAGCTTCCTCCCCAACACAAATGGACCAAACAGGAGGAAAGGAAAGGGGACTGATTAGGGAGATGAGTGAAGCATCTGGATGCCAAGAGACAAGAAGATCAAAGAAAAATATTTTTAAGAGAGTCAGGGGCTAGAAAGATGACTTGGCAGTTAAGTGGGCACTGTTGTCACAAAGGACTCAAATTTGATTGGTTCTCAGCAACCACATTAGGTGGTCGGCAAACTGCCTGCGACTTCAGCTCTCCTCTGGCCACAAAAGGCAGCTCCATCCACACGTGCCCCTCCCTTCTCTGTACATATACATATAATTGCTTTTAAATCCTAAGAAAAACAGACATACGGGAATGTTTGAACAAGAGAAAACTAAAGAGAAATATTGAGAAGATGTAGGAGGGAAAAGGAGAAAGGAGGAGGGAGAGGCAAGGAGTCACTGATTTCTGTATCTGTGGAATAGGGGTGTTGATTGAGAGGAGAAGCCCTGAGCTGGATTATCAGGAATGCCCCTCTGGATTCTTCTAGTCTAGCAGGAGGTCCTGGAGCAGGCACAATGCTGCTCTCTCTAGTGTTTCCCATCTCTGGTTCTTCCCAGGGATGGCTCCCTGAGCAACCCAGCTGTTTCCCCTCCCCTTCCCAAATGCCTAGAGGCAAATCCCTGCAGGATGGACCTAACCAGGGACTTCAGTTACTGAAGTTCTAGGGAATAAGGCAGGTGTGGGTGGGCTTGGTGGCACTTCTCAAGTCTTGGAGATACCCTATGGAAGCCTTGACTCTAATGCCAATTGCTCAGGCAGAGTCTGAGTTGTAGGCGTACAACTCCTGCATCATCCAGGGCGCTCAGGCTGCCTGGCAGAGCTCAGACTCCATTGCAAATCCTTGGCCTCTCTTGCCTCGCTACCATCCATACACATTAGGCCAGAGCCCGCACTTACTTTATGTATGTGTTGGCGTTTCCATCAGGGAAAATATACGGATGTTTTTTCCTGAAGACGTGCCCCACCCGGCTGCAGGGGATGATCTCCAGGCTGCCTCCACACATCCACACTCGGAAGGAGATTTCTGCAAGACATCCGTATTTCTCCCATTACTTGCCAGTCTTTCTATACTGGATTTAAAGTAGTGGGCCTGGGGCTTCACGGGCATCTAAAAACAAATCTTACAGTTAGGCTGTGTGTTCCACTGTTTGGGAGCACATCTAAATTCCAGTCCAATACCATGAAGACTGGACCTGGAATTGCCCAATAGACAGCATGGAGATGTGGGGTACCCTAGTGGGTTGTTTTGGGAGACAATGAAAGGTTTGCTTTGGGATACGACACAGGACAAAGGCTTCGGTGTGGAAAATCAGTCACAGTCCCTCTCTGTGATCATGCATCAGGACAAAGACGGAGGACAAGACTGGTCAGGTGGCTTAGCCTGAAGACCTGAGTTAAGTCTACAGAACCAACATGATACATCTACCTCTTCCTGTTTGCTGCTGAGTGGCGGAAGATGGGATGGAGTCAGGAAAGGCTGTGGTTAGCTGGTTTTCTGTTGGAGCTACTCAGAGTAGGAAGGCTCCAGGCCAGATTTTTGTCTCAATGATAGCCCCGGGGAATCAGGCAGATGGTAGAAGCAGAGAGAAAGGGACAGAAGAATACTTCTTCACTGCCATTGTTCGAAACTGCCTGTGTGAGATGACACTGAACAGCATCTCTTTTTTATTGCTTTATTGAGCTCTACATTTTTCCCTGCTCCCCTCCCTGCCTCTCCCCTCCCCTTCAACCTTCTCCGATGGTCCCCATGCTCCCAATTTACTCAGGAGATCTTGCCTTTTTGTACTTCCCATGTAGATTAGATCCATGTATGTCTCTCTTTGTTGTCTAGGTTCTCTGGGATTGTGATTTTTAGGCTGGTTTTTCTTACTTTATGTTTAAAAACCACTTATGAGTGAGTACATATAATTGTCTTTCTGGGTCTGGGTTACCTCACTCAATATTATGTTTTCTAGATCCATCCATTTGCCTGAAAATTTCAAGATGTCATTATTTTTTCTGCTGTGTAGTATTCCATTGTGTAAATGTGCCCATTTTCCTTATCCATTCTTCAGTCAAGGGGCATTTAGGTTGTTTACAGGTTCTGGCTATGACAAACAATGATGCTATGAACATAGTTGAGCACATGTCCTTGTGGCACGATTGAGCATCCTTTGGATATATACCCCAAAAGTAGTATTGCTGGGTCATGAGGAAAGTTGTTTCCTAGTTTTCTGAGAAATCACCACACTGACATCTAAAGGGGTTGTACTAGTTTGCATTCCCACCAGCAATGCAAAAGTGTTCCCTTTACCCCACAACCTCTCCAGCATAAGTTGTCATCAGTGTTTTTGATCTTGGCCATTCTTACAGGTGTAAAATAGAATCTCAGAGTTGAAATTAGAGAAAGAAATCAGAGAAACATCAGTTTACACAACAGCCACAAATAGCATAAAATATCTCGAAGTAACTCTAATCAAACTAGTGGAAGACTTGTATGACAAGTACTTTAAATCTTTGAAGAAAAAAATTGAAGACGACACCAGAAAGTGGAAATATCTCCTATGCTCTTGGGTAGTTAGAATTAACAGTAAAAATAATCTACAGATTCAAAGCAATACCCATCAAAATCCCAGCAAAATTCTTCATAGACCTCAAAAGAATGGTACTCAACTTCATATGGAAAAGCAAAAACCCAGGATAGCCAAAACAATCCTGTACAATAAAAGAACTTCTGAAGGCATCACAATCCATGACTTCAAGTTCTACTACAGAGCTACAGTACTGAAAACAGCCTGATATTGGCATAAAAACAGACAGCAGGACCAAAGGAACCAAATTAAGGACCTGGATATTAATCCACATACCTTCAAACACCTGATTTTTGATGAAGAAACAAAAAAAAATCAAATTAAATGCATCTTAAGACAGCTGTATGGCTGCTTTACAATTCTCTATGCACAATGCTCCCCTTACTAAGTCTATTCAGACTCCCTCTCCCATCCTCCACCCTAACGGGCACATCAGTGATAGAAAGGGGAGAAAAAGCAATGTCTAATTTGTGGGACTCCCTGCCTGGCCCATGCTTCTGCGCTGAAGTTCAAGTGTGGGGACAGGCCTCTTAAGGGGAAAAATACCCGAGTGGCTGCCCCTGTGACGCAGTCCTAGTCCAGGGACAGAGAATGGGGGTGTAGGTATCTCAGGGCCTCTCTGTCATGCGCCAGCATACCTCCAGCAGCCTGGGTCCCACCTTTCAGTCTCCCTAGGTTACCTCATATGGCCTTTCTCTTCTGCTTTCCTCCCGTGTCCTGCCATATCTGCATCGCACCAGCACTCAGAGCAGGCACCAAAGCCCGGATTCCCCCTCTCCTTCCCTGCTCTCAAATGTTCTCTGCAACCTTTGTTTGCCCCCCCCCCCCCTGCCACCCTGTTGCAGGCAGGAGTTCCTTTATACCAAGCCTACTCCACTGTTTCAATACCTGCAGCTCTGCCTGCCTCTCCCAGTCAGGCTGCACCCAGAAAAACAGAGCAAAGACACAGGAAGAACTTGGCTTTGTCTACTAAGTCTGTAGTGGCCTGTTAGATACATCCTTGGGAAAGCAGGCTTCCGCTTGCTGAGGCTTGATCTTGATCTTGTGAGTTAAACCAAGACGGTCAAACTCCCCCACAGAACTGCTGTTAGCATCAAATGGAAGAGACTTATGAGAATATCTGTGAATCGAGCACTATACACCCTGGGGAAGGCAATCTCTTGAAAACTCAGCCACTGACATCACCCACCTGGGTGTGCTTCTTCACAGGCTTCCCCCTCATTCTGTCAACACGACAGGAGACCCTGGAGCTTATTAACTTAATACCGGAGATTTTACATCTCCTCAAAGGTCCCAGATATAGAGAATTGACATTTGGCTACATCACTGTCTGAGACTGGTGTTTGTGAGCCACCTAAGCAAGGTGTGGTTCAGTTGTCTGCGACCCACATCTTGTCCAGACACTACAACAAGGGATCTCTGAGGTCAGATGTGGAATCCTGTCCATGCGTGTGGGACTGAGTTTTCTTTTTGGTGTGTTCTCCCATCCATTCTTCTCCAAGAACCCCAAGAAGGGTCTGCTCTACTTTCTGGAAAGGAAACCTCTGTAAAGCCCAACAAATGAGATGATGGTCTGGCTTATGAGATATAAGCTACACACTTTGTGCCAGCCTTTCTCTAAGCAGATGCCTGTGTCTCAGCTAGCGTCTTCTTTTCCGTATATTCAAATGAGACATATGTTCCCACATTTGAAAAGCAAATTCCTACAGTCACAATCCCATCCTCCCCACCCTCTTTCCCTGCAGTTTCTCTGCTCAGTTTTGTTTTCAGAGTCCATCAACCCCTGTTATGGTAGTTTGAGTGTACTTGGCCCCCAATTTCATAGGAGTGTCACTATTAGGAGGTACGGCTTTGTTGGAGTAGGTGTGGCCTGTTGGAGGAAGTGTGTCCCTGTGAGGGTAGGCTTTGAGGTTTCCTATGCTCAGGATACTGCCCAGTGTGACAGTCAACTTCCTGTTGCCTACAAGATGTAGGACTCTCAGCTCCTTCTCCAGCACCACATCTGGCTGCATGCCACCATGCTCCCCACCATGATGATAATGGACTGAACCTCAATTAGAAGTTTTTCATTTATGAGTTGCCGTGGTCATGGTGTCTCTTCACAGCAATAGAAACCCTAACTAAGATACTTGCCCACCATTGGTCATGTAGTTTCTCATCTTAAATGGTTCCATCACCTGGCCCTTTTTCCCTCTCTTCTCCTTTCCTCAGGGACACGGTCATGGAATGTCTTTCCATCACTGATTGCTTCGTTGTCTGATTCCAGGGCCCGCTCAAGGACACCGCGGACTCGCATGTCAGCAGCCCCAGCTCTCCTTTAGGATGCAGTGCTCAACCTCAGGGACAGCTGACACTTCAGAGAGACACACAAGCCACCATGCCACCTCATCTACATCTCTCAGCATCACCCCAGAGTCCCTGCCATCTTTCCTCCCCTAAGCCCATCATCCCCCATTTCACTTTCCTGTGTACTGTGTTAGAGCCCAAACTCAAGCTAGCCCAGTTCCTCAGACCTTAACCAAGGGAGGTAATAGCACCTTCCTGTGCTTCTAAGGCCAGGCAGTGTCTTATCCATCTTCATAAGGATCCCACTCAGTGTTCATTGGTGGGCTTCTTCTCTAAGGCAGCTCTGGTAGGGTGACGCCAGCAGGGCACTGGGAACGGATAGGCTTACCCCAGCTCCATTATCTGGACAGCCCTCTTCCTCAGCACTGAGCACCTGCTGCTGGCCAGGGCACCCACAGACACAGATTCTGACCTCAAGGCACCCACAAAGTAGGACAAGCAGCAAACACACAATCAGCTAATCCCCTCCTGCCTCATCGAGTCACACATCCAACCCTACCGAATACAGCTCTCCTTCAGGCCAGCTGCTCTATCCGGAGGACTCTTGGCCTGGGATAAGTTTGGTTTCTCAGATCTCAAGCCTAGACTGTTGTAACTGGAGTTTTGGGAGACATGTGACCTGTCATGGGTCCCCGTATTGTTGCTTGAGTCAAGAGGCTGTCTGAGGGGCACAGTGTGGCGTTTTCAGGCTGTTGTAATGACTCTAAGAACCACTCTGTGGAATTCTTAAAATCCAGGATGTTCAAAGAGGTTGCCTTTATCAGAACCGTGACTTCAGAAGGATGAGCAACTGCTCTTGTGCATACGCCAGGCCTGCTTGGTTGGCAGTTTCGTGAAAGCATTTGGGAAGGTTGACCGATCCTGAGCTGCCTGTAGAGAGCTTGGACAAATGCCAGGTTCACAGAGGCTGAGGTGTGAAGCCACACATTCTCAGAGCCTTGCTCTCCAGGCTTGCACTCATACAGGGCTATCATCTCTTCAGTGAATCTGGAAGGAGCCAGAGTGTTTGTACGGAGAGCCTGCAGGAGTTCTCGCTCAGTCGGCCCCTGCATCATCTCCCTGGTGATGAATGTCACACAGACCCAGATCTACTCTGCATTCCAGGCAGGGAGATGTGTGATTACTCCATCCTCACCGGGGGCACTGTGATGGGATCTTATTCTTTGAACTTCAGATGAATATTTGAGAGCAAATTGCCCTCGTGCCCCCCCCATTCCCTTCTCTTGTCTCCTATCCCCTCATCAACCCATCAGCTGGATTTACCACCTCCTGGAGCCCTCACCTTTCATTAGACTCAACTCCCATCTGATGAGTCAGTAAGTGGTGGGCAGGAATTCAGGGGACAGCGAGAGGCTCTTTCCCCAGGAAGTACACTTCATTTTTTAGCCTGCTTTCTTTTTTATTTCTTTTTTTTTTAAGGCTTGCTTATTATGTATACAATATTCTGCCTGCACACCAGAAGAGGGCACCTGATCTCATTACAGGTGGTTATGAGTCACCATGTGGTTGCTGGGAATTGAACTCAGGACCTCTGGAAGAGCAGTCCATACTCTTAACTTCTGAGCCATCTCTCCAGCCCTGTAGCCTGCTTTCTAACAAAGGCAAACGGCGTCAATTCACACAAGAACAGCTATTTGTACTGGTTCTGTTTATTCTTCATTTATTTATTCAGTGTGTGATGAGGTGTGGGGCGTGTGTGTTGGGAGTCTACACATGGGCACCGATGCCACAAAATGTGTATGGCCATCAGGGAACAACCTTTGGGTGTTGCTTCTATTCTTCCATATGTGGTTTGCTGGGGTTTGAACTCAGGTCCTCAGGCTCTGGGACAAGGGCTTTACCCACTGAGCCATCTTGTTGGTTCCATGGTCCTTGTTTTAAATGGATCATCGTATGTAGGCAATCACGATAGCTATTCTACCTCTTTTCCAGCTTAAACCTGTTGACAGTTTTAAAGGAGACAGTAGTGGGCAGAAGAGACATTCACCTGGCTATTGTCATTCATAGATCTGCCCTCACTTATGTGGCTAATTCAGCAATTTTCAATTTCCCAGCTTTTACCGAACCAAGAATCGAGCTCTGCGCTAAGGTCTGTATGTATTCCTCCTCAATTCCTGGGATGCAGATTTAATCTCCAAAGCAAAACAGTTGAAAACACAAGACCTCGAGGGGGTGGGGGGTGGGGAAGGGGGCATGAGGAATCGGCTCTGGTGAATGGATTAATACTGTTATCTAGGGAATGAGCTTGCTATCGCAGGAATCTGTTTCTATAAAAGGATGAATGCGCCCTCCACACTCCTCCTGTCCATAGTGTCTTCTTCTGCTTCTACATTTTGCCATGGGATGATAAAGAAAGCAAACCTTCTCCAGATGCAGGCCCCTCAATCTTGGACCTCCCACTTCCCGAGACAGTAAGAGATAAGTCTGTTCCTTATAAGCCACCCAGCACGGTATTGCCCTATAGCAGCACAGAATCAAGTAAGCCATTGCCGTTGTACTTCAGTGAAGGCTCTGGTTTGACAGAGTTCATCTTATTGGCCGACAAAAGGCAGTTTTGGATATGTGAGCCAAACTGCATTCCATCCCACATCCGGGACACACAATGGAGGCTGTACCCAGGTCCTTGCTTCTGGACAAGTATTGACTACATGTCCACAATGGTCACTCACGGCCATGTGATTACAAAAATCCTTTAACTTTCCAATCTCTGCTGGCAAATAAGCAACCGCTGTCCCTATTTCACACGATGTGGGGCATTGAGGAGGAGCAGCAAAGGGTGGCCTATGGTGTCACCGCTGGACCCGGAGAATCAGAGGTGGCACCGCGCTCTTGCAGAACAACCCAAAGAGCATTACGAATCAAGATGCTTTAGCTGGCTTTCTGTCTGGAGAAAGGTGGTATCTCCTCAATTGGGAGTGTTCTTCCTCACTGAGGCCATTTCCCTAATCAAGCAAAAGCATGGGCACTGACGCATCTGAGCAGGGTCGCAGAGCCCTCCTTTATTGGACATTGGTCATGTCATCCTGAAGGAAGGCAGCCAACACTGCTGGAACAGAGACTCGGCTGTCTTCACGCAGCCCCACGAGAGACACATATGATGAGTTTTTTGCATTCCTTTTAATGATTCACCCCAGACTTAGAGGGCTTGGGAGGGGCCTCTCCTCTGTCTTACATGGCTGCAGGTGTCAGCAGGACTGTGTTCCTTCATGGATGCCCTGAAGAACTTGCTATGAAGCTCTTTCGGCGTTTTCAAAAGTTCCTTAGGGCTACCGGACTTAGGCTCCCTTCTCCTTGCCAGTCAATGGCCCAGAACTCCTTCCAGTTACTTCCTGTTGTCTCTTCTATCTTCGAACTAACAGTTGCTAACGACCCTTTGGAGCATGGCACCTGACTTCTGCCCCCTCTCTGCTGCCTAAGAAAGCCCTCTGATTTTAGAGATCCTGTGATATTAGTCTGGATGTGTTTGCAAAGCCCCCTAACTTGAGATCATCCATTAGTGAGCTCGTCTCATTACCCAAAAGCCTTGTGTCACATCTGGCCACAGCCTAACAGGTTCCAGGTATGTAGGGTGTGGGTATTTTTTGGGGGGAGCAGATCACTGTTTCCACGTTCCAGCCCTAGAAACAGGCTCAGTGAGGTGAGGTAACTTTCCCAAGGCTACTTACTGATAACTATGGGCTTCAGACTTAACTCCTGGCTGATCTCACAGTGTGAGTTCTTCCTGTATCACACACATCCCCTGAGCCTGGCATAGCCTGGCATCCCAGACTCCATTCTGAGATGGTGGGTGGTAGCAAGTCTCTTTTGGTCTCTACCTCATCTCTCTGTTCGGCACTGTCCTTCATGCCCGATGTGCTACGGAAATCCCCCGTTCTAAATTCAGGAATCCCATATTCTCCTGACATGTGTGCCAGAGTTTCCTGTTTTGGGAAATACGAACCCCCCCAATCCCCACCCTGCTGCCTACACTGTGTGACTGGGAACAGATTACTTTTTTTTTTTCTCTAGAGACCAAAAGCTAAAAGTGAGATGTGGCTCGCCTCAGAGTAAGTAGATATATTGCATGTATCCTGTGTTATGTAAATTGGAGTTTAAGTATCCAATTTTAATGCAAATCAACCTCTGAAAAAAAAAATCTAAAAGCCACATTTCCTAAAGCCCACTCCTACTCTAAACTGTGGATATAATTATCAAAAGTGCTCTCAGCTCATTTTAGAAACACTTGATGGGAATGAAGTAGCAGGGTCAGCAGGTGGGGAGGTTAACCAAGACACAGTATAGCTTTTACAAGGCCCTGCAGCCAATCCATCTGCAGCCACTTCTAACGTGGAGATGGGGCTGGGTAAAGGTAGGGTTGGGTTTGGTCACTGTCACCCTGGCCAAAGAGCACGTGTGATTTTGGAGCTGTGAACCGAAATCAGCACTGCATAGGCAAACATATCTAGAACACAGGGAAATTCTATTTTCTGGAAAGGACGGACACTCCAGCCTGCTGCGGGCGTGGACATAATCAGAGGCCCCTCAAACATGGCTCCACTGAGTATTTCACAGTAGCGCCTCGTGTATTGTAGTCTGTCCTACGTCCTCCTCATCCTAGGTCCAACTGACCATGGATTAGAATTTTACTGAAAACAGAAAACAACTGCGCTTGTCTTAAGCATACATGTAAAGCCATTTTCCTCTCTATTGTCCCCTAAACCACGCAGTTCACAACTGTTTATATAGTATTTACATTCTTTTATGAATTAAAGTTAATGGAGAAATGATTTAAGAGATATAGGAGCTCACACATAGGGTCTATGCAAATTTTACACCATTCTGTATAAGGGACTTGAGCATCCGTAGGTTGGAGAGTGGGGGAGACATCTGTGTCTGAGTTGCCTTCCTACCCAGAGATCCCTTCCCATTCAGTCTCTCGCTTTTCACACATGCATTTTGTGAGCAGTATCAACTATTCTGGGCCTTGAGAACCAGAAACGAGGTGAACTTTATGTTCTTATCTTAAGGGAGCCAGCATCAGGGCAGGGACAGACAATGAGACAGACACATACTTAGAGATTAGGCCGAGGGAGACAGAGGTGGATTGATTGTTAAGGCTTGGTAACTTGGTGGTATGTATATGGGGGCTGAGACTCCTGATTGGCCCTTTGGGTGGGATTCCTTCACTAACAGGCAGCTTCTTTCATCTTCTTTTGTAGCCAAAGCACTGCTCACACCCTCCATCCACAGAGCTGATCAGCAATCACGTGGCCCCACTTTGGAATTCTCACCTTCTGATACTTTGGGGTCTGGTTACCAGCCCCTTGGAAATGTTACCCCAGGGCACACATTATGTGTTGAATCCATTCTTGGAAAATAACTTTATTTTCCGGTATAAAAAAAAAAAAAAAAAAAAAAAGAAAGAAAAAGAAAAGAAGAGAAAGAAAAAAAAGAAAAGAAAAGGAAGGGAAAAATTCCAGAAAAGGCTTTTAAAGTGCTGTTAGCCAGCTACAACATAATAGAATGTTGGGGTGCAGGGAAACAAAGTGGTTGCTGCGGTGGCTGTCTACAGTGCTTCTCTGTGGTCGCTCACAAAAATCTTGTGATGGATTATAAAACGTCTCTCCCACACCTCCCAGGGACCGTTTCCCAACTTCTCTATTCAAATCAGCCCTTGGTGATGCCAAACACCTCGGAAGCCGGCTTGAGGAGATTGCATCTTGATTTGCGCAGCTGTGCGCTAGCATCGTTCTAAAGGAAGGGTGCCGGGTAAGTGGGACCAGAATGTGCCATCCTGCGAATGACAACGCTGCCTGCATCCCAATGTCACTGCTATCCCCAAGAGGGATCATCCTCACCTTGTGCAGTTCACGAGGACAGGAAGAACCCCAGCAGACAAACTGGGTGGGGCTCAGAAAACTGAAGGGTTTTTTTAATAATTCCACAAAGAAAAAAAAATTTCAACACAGAATATGCCAAATAGCAGAGGTTTCTGAATCTTTACGAGCAGCATTGGGGCAGAGACGAACCACTGCCATCAGATGGGCTGCAGGGCACACTTATCTGTTGGTGGGAAGAAGGGCTGGACCTTCTCACTAAGTAAGGAATGCTATGAGCCTGGGGACGTGCTAATAAATGGTTTTGTGTAGTAAGACACCCAGCTTCACCACGGCTGGCGAAGTCAGACTTAGCCTTGAAGCCCAGCACATTTGCACTCTCTGTTAAGTTGTACAGGACCAGCAATGACCCACTACCCCAGGAGGGGAGATGCTCTTGACTTGTGTGCTGGCGTCTGGAGATTCCAATTTTGTTTACTGTGCTTCCAGCATGACCCCCGCCTGGCAAGAGACCAAGTTCCTGATAGATTTCTTCCTTATCCTGCCCAGCTTGGGAGAACAGATGCTGTGGATTAGGTCAAAGCCATAAATTTCTGGGAGATAATTCTTAGTGCCTGAGGAAGAGAGCCATAAAACACCCGGAAGGCAGGGATGGGGACAGCAATGGCAGACTGAGCCAATGGATCACTTTTCTGGCCTGTGTACTGCTCCCCACGTCCATGCCAGCACGCTCCCCCCCCCGGCACCCACAGAGGAGAAGCACCCCTTACGTAAGGACTTCTCCTCTTACACTTCTGTGACTGGTTTGCTCAAGCAACAGCCACTGTGGGTCTCCTGCACACCAAGCTCTAGGCACATAGAAGGATGGAGATCTTCAGGGACAAAGAAAACTACATGGCATTCTCATGCAGTCTCGCTGCCTGGGTAGACACTCACTCATCCATGGGATTCTGTCACTGTAGCTCACCTCAAGACTTTCATAGCACCCCCAAGAAGGAAGGCTGTTAAAACAAAGCTATCCTTTCCCACGGAGGGAAAGGGTACAACTTAGATGGGTGAAATGGGACTTCTTACCTGAGCTGTTTTCCCTGAGGCTGCAAACGTCAGCCACTACTATGTCCAGGCCGGGGCAGGGCACCTATGTGTAGCCAGCCACTCCCCACCCGCTTCTTTTCCCACTGGAAGGTCAGGGTAAATTACCTCGTGCTTTTTGTGGTGATGACCCCAGAACTACAATGAGATGGGATGGCTCTCTCACTCCTGTGCCACATTCTTTCCCTCCTCGGTCTTCTTCACCTCCAGATTCCCAAGGTCAGAGCTTCTAGCTCAAGCCCATGTCTGGTGCCATGGACTTGGCATTCGTTCTTAGTTCTCTAGGATTCCACATCTTTCCTCCTTGAAAAGCTGCTCGAGCATGCGTCCCTGGTCCTTGGTATCTCCAGTTCTCGTGGAGAAGCTTTCTTGCTATGACCATCTTCTCCCAAAAGGAGTGACTCATATTTCCAGACTCTTTCCCCCCTCCCCCTCCAGATCCTGGTAACTGTTTGGTTGATGTGGCGGCTAAGGACACAGAGTTCTCAGTAGAAGACAGTTCTATTGCCTGCCCAGGACCATATGATCATGACACACAGGACAGAGACTTACCAAAGTTCTCCCCACCCCAGATGTCCATGTCGACGTCATATTTACCCAGGTAATCAAACCAGGCTTTGTCAATCACGAAGAGCCCTCCAGCTATGATTGGAGTCCTATAATTTGGAAAGAGGTAAGGTGAGGGATCATTTAGTGAGAAGGAGCCCTCCAACTCTTTGCTCGTGAGAGCCCAGAACTCAAGACGATTTCCTCCGATCTTAGCATGAGTCAGTCCATTCTTAGGCTCTCTAAACAGGGATCTGCTGCAGGGGTTTGCCTTCTGCTTGGAAATTCTCTCACCTTGTAGACAGAAAACTTTGCTTATCGACAAGGCTTCAAGGAGCTGCTCCTTGCTCCTCCTCCCCCAGTTCTGCTCAGTGAGGCTCTTGGAATACAGCTGGCAGCTGCTAACCAGGCAAAGAGCTGTGAGCAGTGTGGCCTTGCCCTGACCTCTGCCCACTTCCTTGAGTCTTTACTTATATTGTATTTTGGATTTTTGACTACCCCATTACCATCACCCCCAAAAGTGTTACTGAAATCCTAATTCCCAGTATCTCAGAATGTGACCTTATCTGGAGACAGAGTTCATAGCGAGGTAATCAAGTTAAAACAAGGTAATGAGGGCAGGCCCGGACCCAACACGACTAAGGTTCTTATTAAAAGGAAAACTGGCATGCAAAAGGGAATATACCAAGAAAAGGGGATGCGGAGACTAGAGAGAAGTTGGCTATCTGTAAGTTGAGGCAAGCGACCCGGACAGCCATGAAAGAATAGCAACTCTGCCACCATCTCGCCTGTCTCTAAACTATGGCGCATGCTTCTCCCATTTAAACAACTCAGGTACTTTGTTGCTGCAGCCATAGCAAACTAATAAACCCTCTTCTTTCTTTGGAGGGAGATCTCCTTTGACCTACTGTGGCTCTCGATTGCTTAGAGAGAAGCTAGAGAAGCTGTTCAGGAAGAGAAGGCATTCAAGAGGCAGGAAGATCGGAGCAGCAGGAGCCAAGCAGGTAGGACACACATCAGCAAAATCAGTGGCTAGGGCTGGGAACACTCAGGGTCTTGCTCCTTACTTTAGTGTGCCCAGAGAGCAAAGGAAGCTTTGTCTCCATAGCAAACCTGGAGAGCAGGTCAGAAGGCCTGAGTTTGCCTTGGCTGTAACAATTTGCTGCTCCTGGAATGCTGGTCTAGTTAAGGAAACACTTCCTCCCGGATAAGCAATGTACATAAGAAGAAGACCTGTCCCAAGACTTCCTCTAGGGACAAACTGGAGAACCCAGGTAGTTTCAGTGCTGTCTTTTCCATGCCTTGCTCCACTCCTCTGAAGTTCTTGCACAGGCTACACTCTCTCCACGCCAAAAACCTGTTCCATTCACTGACCTAAAAGAGCACAGTGCTCAGCCTGGTGGGTGGCAGCTCCTTTCTCTTTTGGGATAAAGGACATTGCTGTGAGTGTCATCGGGGTCTACTCTTTATCTCAGATTCAGTCCAGATTATGAAGGATGAAGAAGGGAAGATGGGCTAGGAGATGCAGGAGATTCAATGATCTCTGAGTCTCTATGCGCCTTCTAGACCACAACCATTCAGCTCTTTGGTACCCCTCTGGTCTTTATTTCAACTTGAGTCAAGTCAATGAAATGATTGAACATCTCTAATGATGGAGGTACCAGAGATACAGGCACTCTTGAATGATCTTGGGCATTTTTAAGTGACTGGATGGAGAAATTTCAGGCCACTGGCCTTCTCTGTAGTTCTTCAAGCACTCCAGATATCCCAGATGCCTCCTGAGGTAGAAATGTTCGAGTTTGGAGGTTTCCAAGAGACCTCGGATGAACTTGCTAACCAGGCTCAAGTATAGCATCAAGGTCACATCTCAACGCTAAGACCACAGGCTCCTCTGCAGGGTAAAAACTGTACTCTACTTTATGCCAGAACCTCTTCAATAGCCATAAACCGGGAAGACAGCTTGCTAGCATAGGTGACAATGGAACCAAAAGAGAATGCATGGCATGCCAGAACTATCTACAGAACAACCAGTTAGCTCGGTTCAAGCCACCAAGCTCACACACAACAAACACAGAAGTGTCACCACAGAGCAGTGGTCATCCACCCTACCTCTTTCTGGTTACAGGGTTTATAGTCTCCATATCCCTACCCTGAGCTCAATCCTAACACCTGTGGGAATCCCCTCTGTATGCTGTGAACATGGTTTGTTATGACTGGTTAATAAAGAAGCTTATTTGGCCAATAGTCAGGCAGAATAGAGATAGGCAAGAAATCTAAACAGATATAGAGGGAGAAAGGAGGAGGAATTAGACACCAGCAGCTGCTGGAGAAGCAAAGGGTAAGGTAACAAGCCACAAGCCTCATGGTAAATATAGAATAATAGAAATAGGTTAATTTAAGTTGTAAGAACTAGTTAATAAAAAGCTTGAGCTAACAGGCCAAACAGTTTGTAATTACTAGTAAGCATCTGAGTGGTCATTTGGAAACTGGTGGGGCAGAGAGAAGCTTCCAGTTACTCCTGACAACCAAAATTGGACCCACAGGACCTAGGAAGCATTTCTTCCCTCACCAGAGGCCCAAATGTGCTGATCTTGGAACCTTACATGTTAGTCATCAGGAGGTGTAAGAGCCATCATGGCTTGTGTGAAGACGTAGAGTGTTGGTTACCACTCCTCAGCACAGGTCTCTAACGGTCCCTTTCCCCTACCCAGAAGTCTCCATGAAGAAAGTAACCTTCTAGAATAAGGGAAAATGTAGAGATTCCCTGGCCCAGGGCCTTCGTTCCCACTTTTCCACTCTTTTGAAGACTCAGTACTGACCTTTATGAACCATAGGGCAGCAGGAAGGGTCAAGTGGAGCTGAACCTGCCCACCCTCTGCATCAGCAACGCTTTATACTCACCGGATGGGCTCGGTAGGGTCCAGGCGCAAAGCCTTCTGCTCCGGGGAGAGCTGCTCCCACTGGAAGTGTAGGCTCCAGTCAAACCCTGAAACACAGCATTGGCCTAGCTGACTCAGTGTCTCAAAGCATGCTCAGAGCTTCCTTATCCCACTCTTATTCCAGCTCCTGGGAGAACTGGCCCTTGGGAAGACAAGTCTCCCCTGGTCTGCTTGACAGCAGGGACACCAAAGCTCCCTCTACATTCCCTTCTCCAGTCTAGCTCACGGAGCCTGTCTGAAGCTCCCTGCTAGGTAAGGAAATAAAGCAAAGGGAAGAAGTCAAGGCCCATGGTGCAAAGGTGACAGATGGGACAAAAACCATAGGTCTGAGTCTTAGGAAGGAGTAAACAGGGAATCTTGGTGTAAATCACCAGAATCACCTAGAAGTCATTATTGGGTAGAAGTGAACTAGGCCCTAGGTTGAGAGCATGGGAGGGAGGGACTCTAGGAGAGGGTGATGCCAATATCAAGATGGCAGACCAAGTCAGGTCCCACATAACCTGGGACTTCCAGCTTCCCCTATATCCTCATGTCTAGGGGTGGGCCCCAGATTAAAGCTAGAGCCCCAGAGGGCTGGGTTATCTCTGTCCCAGGAGAGAAGGACAAGCTGAACTGGATTTTATTGCAAGATACAGACTTAGGCATGTCAAACAACTCACCAGGAGATCTTGGTTTCCCCACTTTGAGATGGGGTGAAGGAGGAAGAGGAGGAAAAGGAGGAAGGAGGGGAAGAACAGGAGGAAAAAGAAAGAAAGAGGAGAGACAGGAAGAGGAAGAGGAAAGGAGTATTAGCTCACTCACCCCCTCTGAGCTCTGAGGCAGACTCAATGTAATTGAAGGTGTCCAGGTTAATGATGTCAATGACAGGGCAGACTACCCTTGTGTAATCCTGCAAAACACAAAACAAAAAGACCTGCATTCAGTTTTCAGGGAACACCTGCCGCCTGGAAGTCAGCGAACTTAGAGGCACCAATCAGCCAGTGGCTCTCATCTAGTCATCAGAAGCAAAGTGCATGGCCAAGGGGAACCTGGGTTCTAAAGTCCTTCGTCTGAGGGCTAAGGTTCTTAGACTGATGAACAGCTGTCCCCTTCTGGCGGACACATACCTGTATGTCCAGTCCCAAATTCCCACCCACTTCTCAGCCCAATGTGCGGCTGGCTATTTCCCTGCACACATACACTCCACTCTTCAAGACTGGCTTCACCATCTTCTACTGACATACCCCTTCCTTCAAGTTGCAACTTCTATTAACAGAGCATCCCACATCCTCTTCCCTAGCACTAAATTAAGATTTACCCTGTCCAACAACCAGACCAGGTTCTGGTTCTGACTCTGACTCTTCTAAATCCACACTGACTCTTGTCTAGAGAACTACAATGGTTCCCATCGCATCCACACTGTTTCCTTCCCTTCTGTGTACGGTTGCCCATGCTCTTTCTGCTATGAAAATCTGGCCATGCTACTCAATTGTCCAATACTTTAATCACCTCCAACATAAGGTGTATTTTTTAACACAGAGCCTAAGTCCATTCAAACCTGCTTCCACGTATGAGTGAGAACATGAGGTATTGGTTTGTGCAGAACAGATATCGCCAGGGGGCTCGGGGTGGGATAGGGGAAGGAGGACATAGAAAGCAGACTGATAACAGGCACCGAAATTCAGTTAGAGGAGACATAAGTCCTACAGTTCTTCAGCACGGTAGCAGAAATACAGCTTTTAATAATTTATTATATATTTCAAAATGTTAGAAGATTTTGAATGTTCTCAACACAAAGAAATGATCAGTGTTTGAGGTGACAAAAATGATAATTTCCTTGACTTGATCATTACTTGTTTATCCATATATGAGAATGCTGCCCAGGACCCCATGACTATGCAGAATTATTGTGTGAAGGAAAAATAAACAGGCACACATTTTGCTTTCCAATTTCATCACTTTCTTCTTCCTCAGGATATCCTGGATATTGCCACCATAGTCATCTGGGCTAGCGAGGAGGCTCAGTGGTTAAGAGTGCTTCCAACACTTCTAAGGGGACTTGGGTTTAATTCACGGTGTCCACATCAGGAGGCTCACAACTACCTACAACTCCAGCTGCCTCCGTAG
The DNA here is from genome assembly GCF_014885135.2 of Alexandromys fortis. Taxonomy (NCBI): domain Eukaryota; kingdom Metazoa; phylum Chordata; class Mammalia; order Rodentia; family Cricetidae; genus Alexandromys; species Alexandromys fortis. The sequence continues at coordinate 1,858,293 of NW_026068019.1, forward strand.
GCACCTGAACCCATGTGCACATACCCATACATAGATGCACACATACACATAATTAAAAGGAAAATAATCCCTAAAGAGTCATCTAAGGGATATTTTCAAAACAACCAAGCCCAACTCCTCAGTTCCTAGCAGATAGGGCTACCAAACCTATCAAGGTTGTTCATTGTAGGCGAGTATACCGCAGGGATACAGCCCCAACAATGATATAAACAAGCTGAGAATACAAAGATTCTGGGATCTCACAGTGAGAGTCGAGTGGCCTGGAGAGGCCAGCCCATCTCGAGAAAGCGCTCTTTTTCACCTATCACCCTTCAGCCAGCTCAGGCAGGAACTTGGGCTTCTCCGTGAAGCCATTTAATTCTTTTATGTTCAATCTTTCCCCCAATTTAGGCTGTCTTATTTTTAAGCTCCAGAATGACTGAGCACTCGATTCTAAGTTCACAGACTTAATTTGACCCTGAGCCTCCCACATCCAATTCACTCTGACAGAAGCAAGGAATTTCTGAAAACCAGTCGGCCCAGGTGGAAAGGAACACTCATTGCCAAGGCATCACTTCCGCTGCAGGGATGTTACAGATGCCACAGCTGTCAGCACTGCACCTGCCTGGGTACCACATACCATGGTGTCTTTGGAGATACTCTCCAGCCACTGATGTGTGTGTGTGTGTGCGTATGCTCACACACATGCATGGATGCTTAGATTAGTTAAACTTTAAAAACAAAAGTTCAGGGGTATATTCTGTAAGTTCAACAAAATCTTCAACCTGTCTTCTCTTGCTGTGTTCAGGTACCTCTGCAGCTGCATTGATTCCTTCTGTGACCTTTGTACACACACAAAAGCATATCTAGTCTGTACCTAGCTGCTAGAGATAACCTCTAAGCTCTTGGTCCATTGTGCTTAGAAGACAATCGTTTTCCTTGGAGTCTTGGGCCACACTAGATAGTCCGTGCTAACACTGTGGTGTATGCTGAGGGATTTGTTTCATGAAGTACCAACTTGACCTCGACAGCCACAATGGTGACCAAGAAGACCATAAAATTCAGGCTCATCCTTACTCTACGACATGAATGTTTGCTACTCAAAGCTCAAGGAACTGGCGCCCAGCATCCCGTAGAACAAGGTGACCAAGATGGAAATCTGCAACAGATCATTGTTTACATCTTGGACCTGCAAATTGCCCTGGACTCTTCCATCAGCCTGGAACACTGGAGACCTGGGCAGAACCAGGCATCCAGGATGCTACTGATCACCCTGAACAGGGACATCAGCATCCTGTCCTTGCAGACATCTGCTCCCTTTTGAGCTGATGTCGAATGACAGCAAAATGTTCTGTGGCTGAATAAATGGAGAACAGGTTGAAGGGACTTTTTTTTTTTTTAAAGAAAAACTAAGAATAATCATCTTCCCCAGGAGTCTCCTGCCTGGACCATTGTTTATGAGAGACTTCCATTGCCCTTTCTACAGTTGGAAGGTTTTCTCTATATACTATTCCTACCATGGGGGTGAAAAACATAAAAAATCACAAAGAATTGCCAAAACCTAAGCCAACGTTGCCTTTTTTCAAAGGTGAGGTATGAATGCCAGAAGCCAGTATTCAGTTATTTAAATAAATCAATGTGAGTCTACTGAATGATATAGATAGATAGATGATAGATAGATAGATAGATAGATAGATAGATAGATAGATAGATAGATAGAGATATGGATACTGTGTGGACTCTACTTATATTTTCTGGTATAGCTGTATACCTATTTATGAATAAAATGTAACAACATACTTATGCTAAGCTATTTATAAAAGTAATAAATATATAAAATAAATCAAGGCTGTCTTAAAACAAAAAAATATTCAGGTTCATCTATATGATTGATGCCTAGTTAAAGCTCTGGATGCCAAAGTGTATGTGAGCTTCTCTGGTTGGCAACAACGCCCTCCCCTCCCAGGGCTGCTATACATCTCTTCTAGGAGAGGTAAACACTCTATAGAACTCTTCTGGAAGAGGATAGATGAATGCTCATGATGGGACTTTGCACAGGGCCTTGCTTCTGCTACTGTTAGCCTTTCTGCTGCTGTACAAGTGGGCCTGCTTCAGTGACTTGTGGATCCTTGCACTGAGTCCAGGAAGGGTCTTGGGGACTCTTAGATGATAACCTCATTTTGTTTTGCTTTAGTGGAAACAAACTCCCTTCCCTGTTTAAAAATAAAACTGAAAAACCAAGTGTAGAGCGTGTGTCTCAGTCACTGCCTCCACGTGGGCACTGTGCCATGACTGTGCCAGGCTCCCCAAGCACTCTCCTACCCCTCTGAGACCTTGCATCTTAGGACTTCTGTTGCAACTCACCTGTGGTATCTGGTCTATGGAGAACAGCCAGCCAGCGAGGGCTGTTTGGGGGCCAAGTGCTATGTGCAGTTATTACCTTGAAAGGGGCCACAGAAGACTTTAGTGAGTCACCCAAACCAGAACACAAGCTCTCAACACGAGAGGATTGGTATCCACTCTCTGGCCTAGCCCAGAGCCTGGAAGGCAGCAAGTATTTGATGACATTGGTTAAGAAAGAAAATCATTCCCTACACCCTTGTGTAGGTGATGACCAGGGATCAGGTGGGTCACTTATGGCTTAACAGGGTAGCTTTTCAAGCTGGAGCCTCGGGGATGAAGAGAGTCTCAATAATTGTGTTGTTGGCCCAGAGTCAAGAGAGGCTCCTGTTGTGTGCCCATAATTGGTATATCCTAAAAGTTAGGCCCAAGCTTGAGCATAAGCAAACATCTGGTAAAATCCTGGGCGGATCCTGGACCATTCCCTATTCCCCATTTCCTTTACCTACCGTGGAAATCCAAGTCTGTTTTCTCTGCCCCATCCTTAGCTCCACTCCCCGTCTGCTCTTATCAGGAGGAGAGGGGCTGAAAGCTCTGGGCAGTAGCCATCAATCCCTGGTGCTCTCATACCTCTCCTTTCCCCACTGATTCATATGATTAAAGCACATTGTGAATGGGTAATCAGAAACTTCTAGAAGAACTCTCTCAGTAGTCACCAGCATTCCTGAGTCTTCTTCTTGTGTAGGACTTGTAGGGGGACAAGGATAACGTAAGGAAACTCCCCAGTCTAGGGAAGACGAATCTGATTCAGGGTCTAGAGACAGCCCAGGGCCTCTCAGCTGGCCTAGGGGCAGGCGTGGTATATTATGTCTTCCTCCTTATAACCGAATAATTGACAAGAGGCAAGTGAAGGGAAAGAAGGGTCTGCTTGGGCTTCTATGTGGCAGGGAAGGCCGGGCTTGACAACAGGGGGTGTTGTGGAAGCCAGAGTGTGAGGCTGCTTGCTAATATCTCCAAAGATCAGGAAGCAAAAAGAGGTTAATAGCAAGAGGAGTACATTACAGCACCTAAGACTCACCCTCGGTAACCTACTCCCTCTGGCTAGACCCCCTCCCCCACTGGTTCCATAAGCTCCCCAAATAGCGCCACCAGCTGGGGATCAAATGTCTAAATGCTAAGCTGGCAGAGGGTGGAGGATCAGTTTACATCCGAACCATTCATATGAGAGAAGCTGGAGAAGCGCCCTTAAAGAGGGGCTACTGTGGGGTAGGGGCACGTTTGTTGACAGAATAGTTAGGTTTCCATTCAGGCTCTGTCATATAGAAAGGTGTATGACCTTAGTAATTCGGCATGCTCCAAGGGATCCTGTTTGCAAACCTGTGACGCGAAGGCAAGTTGCTACTATTGCAAGATGATCCCGCCTTTTGACTAGAGCTCGTGTAAGGAAGCTAGCGAGGAAAGCACATGCGAAGGCGTTGAAGGACAAGCCAGCTATCATTTTATAAATTTGCTGGATGTTGAAAAGATTGAGATTTCTTGAAATCTCTTTTCCATCAAAAATATATGGAAGGAGGTGAAGGAAAGAAACTTATGTTAAAAAAAAAAAAAACAAGAAACCAACTTGGTGTTTCTAGTTAGAGGGAAGGGAAGGGAAATTAAGGAGGTGTTGCATGGAAAACTTCAGCTGAAGATAGCCTAGGACAGTTTCTTTCTTATTTTGTTCTATTTTTGAAAACCTCGATCTCCAATTATAGCTTAAAATGTCTATTTCTACTCTCAAGATCAGACCACGCTCCGTGTGGAGACATCCAGATACACAGCTGGAACGCATACACATTCCTGCTCCTTGAGAGGCTGTCCCAGAGTCCCCGCCCCCCATAGCATTAAGAGGCAAGGCTTTCAGGGTGAACCTAGCGGCTCACAGAGAACTCTCTAGGCGAATCCTGGGGCTCCTCTCACTAACCTCTTCACAGTGAAAGGTTGAGCTCAGAAGGTGATGGGGACTAAGAAGCTAAGCTCCATCGTGGGGCCAAATGACTCTCAGGAGAGTGTCTGGCTGCGAGCAGCCAAACTCTCATTTGAAAAAGCAAGGAAGACTATGCCAGTCTGTAGGTGAGGCTGGCTGCAGAGAGAGAAATGAGACCATCTCCTGGGAAGTTCTCTGAGATGGACTCAGAGTCGTTGGGATAGAAAGGGATTCAGATTCATTAAGACTGGGCTTCCTCAAAGTCTATGGGCTGCTAAGGAGTACTAGGGGCGGGGCTGAAATTCATCCTCCCCAGTGGTGCAGCCACTGACAAGTTGCCTATATTCCAGTAAATAATCCCTCACGAATGCTCATGCAGGTAACCTTAAATAAATACGGTGAGCAGAAAAGACAGAGGAAAGCAAAACAGAAAGTGGTGGTGCAAGTCTAATCCCAGCACTCAGGAGGCAAATATTAGGCTTGCCTGGTATACATGGGGAGATCCATAGTAGCCAGGGCTACATGTATGATGAGAGAGAGAGAGAGAGAGAGAGAGAGAGAGAGAGAACAAAGTAGGAGGAGAATTATTAATGGAGAAAAGAAAAATTTTAGTGGGAGAGAGGCAAAGATGAAAGACAGAAATGGAGGAATGCACCAACCTCGGGGGATAAATGTATGAAATTGTCAGAGAATAACAATAACAACTAAAAGAAAATTCTTCGAGGTTAATCATTTGGGGGGGATCCCTACACAAGAAACATCTAATTCTTGCAATCCCAGTCCTTAATATACATCCATGAAACTGGAAAGAGATACATGAATAAAAACCTGTACAGGAATAGTTTTAGCAGCATTATTATTGGTCCCACATGTGGATGAACTCATAAAAGCAAAACATGGCCCAGACTTACCATGGGGGTCATTATTTCATCACAAACGGCCATCTCTTATGATTCTATTTTTATGAAGTCCCTGGGGACAAAGCAAATTAGTGGCTGCAGAGGCAGGGAGGGGACGGAAGTGAGGAGTGGTGGCTAATCAGTGGGAAGTTTGCCTCCGAGGTGGCAAGGATGCTTTATAATTAGATTGTAGGGAGAGTTGCATAGTCTGTAACTGCAGTCTGAAATGGTTTAAGTGGTCAGCTTTGTTGGCTGTCATTTACATGTATGCAATACATGTGCGATTCTGGCTCGGGTTAAATTACCTTAGAGACCACATGAATACAGAATACAAAGTTGGGTAAATACAGGAGGATTACAAATGTACTCAGAGATGCTTCTTTGAGGAGAAAATTATCCTAGGTGGGAAGAAACTAGGCTGCGGATGTCTTCGCACGAGATAAATTTGGTTGATTAGTTTCCATTCTCATGTTCCATATTTTCCAAAATGTCTGTGGTAACTGTGGGACACATTTGTGATGGAAAACAAGGGGTACAGGCCTCTTCTTTCCCATCTTCTGTTCCCAGGCCACAGCGTTTCCATAACACCACGCTCCTGGCTCTAAGTCTATTTCTGTTCGTATGGCCTTGACTAAAGCAGGAACCATTGCCTCCAACCTCTACGTCTCTCCCTGGCTAGTGTCCTAGTGTCCGTGTCCCTACCCTCTTTTACCTTCCTGTGGTTCTGCAGCCTTGGCCTTCAAGCCCTGCTTACACACTCTAGTTTCTTCTTGGCTCCAGACACAGACCAGCAAGAGGGTGGCTTCATTAGCCCTTGGTTCCTGAGAGCCGCTCAGGCACAAAGCCCTTTCTGGGATGGAACAGTTCCCACCGAAGGGGCCTGCTCCGCACCTGAGAGGTACACTAAGCTTTCCTACGCTTCTTTCTCATGAACAACTTTCTTACAGCACAGTGGTTCTCAACCTTCCTAGTGCTGCAACCCTTTAATACAGTTCCTCATGCTGTGGCCACCTCCCCAACGATAAAATTATTTTTGTTGCCACCTCATAACTGTAATATCACTGCTGTTATTAATTATAATATAAATATCTGTGTTTGCGGATGGTCTCACAAGGCCCCCGGGAAAGGGCCATTTGTCCCCAAAAAGGGTTGTGACCCACAGGTTGAGAACCACTGTCATAGCACTTCGGCCCGTGGTTACCTATCCTGTGTTGTTTCTTTCCAAACCAGTGCAGCATGAGAATATAGGAACCATGTGAGATGTGCTAAGTACCAACTGATTCCTTCCACATAGCCTGCTTGAGACTCTTCCCCATAGGTGCCAATATGATTAGCATAAGGGTAGGCAGTGAGTCTACTCTTCTACTAATTCCAACCACGACACCACCCCAATATGCCAGGACTTCTGAGGATAGTTTTCAGGCCCTGAGAGCCAGTCTATGGCAGTGAAGGTGGTGATGGGGAGGGGACTAGCTCCCAACTGCATTTGTCCTCTGTTAAGGGAGACCAAGAGCTCAAAAGAGGAAAACGGAGGACAAAGTAAGCAGCGGCTGTCTGGAGAGATCCTGATTAAGCATGCCGCTGGGGAGATCAGGGCAAAGTCTCGAGAACAGGAACGTTTGTGGAAAGGACAGTAAGGTGGCCAGGGACAGGAAGGACCTGGTCAGAGGTGAGGCACGGGCTGGCACTGGGGAGATGGGTCAGTCAACAAAGTAGCTTCTGTGTAAGCGTGAGGACTTGAGTTCGGATTCCCAGAATCCACGTAAAAAGCCGGACCCAGCAGCCCTTGCCTGATATCCAGTGTCGGTGGCTGTGATGTGGGTATGAGGTGGGAGAAATAGATACAGGAAGATTCCGGAAGCTCATTACGTTACAAGTCAGCCTAGACCACGTGATGAGCTTTAGGGTCAGTGAGATTGTTGTGGAATATTATTTTAACTATCTAAAGACACGCCACATTTGTTTATGCCACAGAAATTACTTTAGCTGTGTGAAGGTGTGTTACTTTTGTTTCTGCTGCATTTGTTCAATTACGTAAAGATGTGTTACATCGGTTTCACCTTGCCTGCCTAAGGCACCTGATTGGTGCAATAAAGAGATGAATGGATGAATGGCCAATAGCTGGGCAGAGAAAGGATAGGTGGTGCTGGCAGGCAGAGAGAATCAATAGGGTGAGGAATCTAGGCTGCGAGGATGAGAAAGAATGAGAGGAGAAGAGAACAAGGGAGACACAGAGAACCAGAAGTCAGGGCAGCCGCCAGTCAGCGAGACATGGAGCAGTGAAAGCAAGATATACAGAAGGAAAGAAAGTAAAGAAGCCCCGAGGCAAAGGGTGGGTAAAGGGAAAGAGTTTAATCTAAAAGAGCTAGCCAGGAATGAGCCTAAGTTAGGTTAAGCATTCAAAACTAATAATCTTCATGTCATGATTTGGGAGCTGGCTGGTGGCCTAAAAGAAAAAGTCTAGTACAAGAGATCTTGTTTCAAAAAAATAGCAGTAGAAAGCAAGAGAGGGAAGACACGAGATGACTCTACCCTGGGCCTCCCTGGGACCCTGTACATACTCATCATCTACATATACAATACCCACCACAAACACACAGACAGGACACTGGCAATGACAGAATCAGGACCAGCCCATCTGTGTCAGCACAGAATCCTAGGAGACCTAGTGATGCTTCAGTGCCGAGGGAAACCCTCAACTGAATGGCCAGCTCACAAAAGGATTTCCCCTTTCAACACTTTCAGGATTTCCTTCTGAACAATGCTAGGGTACAAACTCAGAGAAAATCATCCCTAATGGTTGCTGACTTCTAGCCCCATGTGTAAGAGTTCAGACAACCCTGTGAAAGCACCGCTTGCAGTGGCCAAGTGGCGAGGACTTCTTGGTTCCCTGCTGAGCAGTTTGCCCACTGGGCTCTTTTCTCCTTTCAACACTGTTATTATACAGGCAGGAGTTAAGGGGTTACCAGCCAGGGCAGGAGGAAACCATCCCAGCCCAGACCACAGGCTGTTCTGCTGATTCTGGAGAAACCATCCCTAAAGAATATCAACCCACGTCATATAACAGTCCGGACATGATTTTCTCATCTGTGTGATAAAACAAACAGCCCGAGCCTTGCTCCACTACACTGACATCTTGTTCTGGACACTAACCTTTGGTCCTCCATCTATAAAGTGGGGACAACAATCTGTCCCATCTGGATCCCTAAGTGAAGTCACCAGTGTGGAGGCCCTGGAAGAAGGGGGAGGTAGGAACTTCAGTTGTTTCTCTGTCTGACTCACCTCTTTGACCCTATGTAACAGGGGCTGCAGCCAATCCCTGTTCACCTCACAGTGGCTGTCCAGGAATGTCAGAGTGGTGCCCTGGGCAATGTCTGCACCCCGCATCCGGGACCGCACCAGACCTGGATCAGGGACAAAAGGCCAGGTGGGTACCACTGTTGCTCCAGTGACCAGCCAGACTACAGCAGAGTCATTCAGTACTCCCTCAAACACCCGAATGCATACACCTGCCACACTCGACTCTCCATTCACACGCCTGCCCCACCCCACTGTACAGCCTACCTTGCCGCTCGCTGTTGCGCAAGCACTTCACCTTAGGCAGCTTGGCGAGCTGCTTGCAGTCCTCAGCTGCAAAGACAAAGGTCATGGTGAGCACCTGGGGCTCGACTGCGTGTGAGCAAATTAAAAGGATCAGGAAGGTAGACCTACTTGCTATCACTGCCCTGACTGCAGAGCCTGGTTTTCAGTCCAGGGTGTTCCTAGGTCAATGGAAGGGGCCGAGGGTCACTGAGTGACAACTGGGCCCATTTGGAACAGGTCAGCACACAGTGGTACCTGCAAGCTTTCATGGAAACGTTCCAAGTGTGGAACCTTGTTCTGGTCACCTCAGGGTCATCTCCATTGCTATACATCATTGGATTAATTCATTAATTAATTCAGAGTCTCTTCATTGCAGTAAATGGGTCTAGTTAAAAATGCCAGGAAGGAAACAGCGTTGGACTTTGCTTTTAGAGCATGGAGGCCCTGTTTATGAAGAGCTCTGCCAACAGATAGCTTTTTCCATCACAACAGAGCTTATAATGGGAGGGTGGTCTCGAGCCTGATGAACGATGGGACAGGGTGCATAAGAGACCCACTGCCACTTGGTCACTTACCCCAATCATACTGGAACTATTCTGTGACCCTACCACTGCCCTAACCTGACTCGTAGCCCCACCCTTTGGTTCTGTTTATAGACTTTGGCCTTTCTATTTAGCTCTGGACTTCAACAAGCAACAGAAGAGACTTTTACAGGCTTCCCCAGGCATGGTCTTATTCTAAGGGCTCTGAATGTGTCAATACATTTGACCTCTATATAAACCCAATATATGACCGTAGTCACCTCCACTATAGAGGTGAGGGAGCTGACTTGACGCTAGTGGTTTTCTTGAGGCACGTGGCTAAGGAGTAAGGAAGTCCCAGATCTTGGGTTTGAGCACAAGCTGTTGTGGCTCCTTTTAAACCCTAGGCTATCCTGTTCCTCGGGGACCTTACAGCACTTCCTTCTGCTTTTGAGCACCAGGTGACCCCCAGAAGGAGTGACACCCCACTCGAAACTCTTCCTCACTAGGCAAAGAGAGCAGACCACTGAGTCCCAGAACTAGTACAGGTCTTCATACCCAAGACCTCACACCTAACCCACTTTTCCATGAGGAATCCATAGCCCCTGCCCTTGTGTGTGTGTTTCTAGTGCTTACGCAGCCGGTGTCGATGTGCGAGCCGCCCGTGTCCAGTTCCCAGCACCTACGCTCCTGGGGTGGAGGCTGCTTTCCTGACACTTGTGGTTGTCTGTCCCCTGGTGTCACCCACCTGGCTCACCACCAGGAAAAGACTGCCCCACCTGAATACAGTTGAATGAGTAGAACTGTATCCAGGACAGTGGCTGTTAGAAGAGGGGGTTGGCGCTGCTCATGCATATAGAATCATGGGATTCTGCCCATAATTCTATAATTAGTGTGACTTTCAGACATAAACAGATGTCTTGAGACCCCAGCATTGTTTTCCTTGGGAAAGTGGACCGGGGAGTAAATCAGGGGAGCTGGGTTCTTTTATGGGATAACTACGGAAATACGAGGCAGGAAATGGTGAGAACCAGTGTGTTGAAAGGCTCTACAACTCACACGGGCCTGGATGCTTGTTGGGATGTTCCATGGGGATCACAGTGTCAAGGCCTGTCAGATCCCAGGGAATGAGAGGGAGAAAACATGGCAGCCCGAAGTTCAAATGGGCACATGAATGCAGCATCAAAACCAGGAGTCTCTGACGGAGCCCTAGGTTCTAGTGATGATTCTCTGAATGTGGGATGTCTCTCTTCTCAGGTCCAGGGATGTAGGTTAGAAGCTAATGGCACTGATGCCACATGCGTTCATCCACACATGCACACTCATTCACCAACCACCCCAAATAGGGATCTAATAAATTTAGCTAATTCGGTGAGCATCCAAACTGCCTGGGCTCCCACAAAGCCAGTACATGTCCTCAAAAACTTACAGCAGAGAACCCCAACATTTCAACTTTCCCCCCTCAAATATAAGGTTTATCACCCCTTTAAGCTCAGGCATAGACGGACATTCAGTCTTCCATGTCTTTCACCTCTAGGGTATCAGTAGGCTCCCTTCTACTGTACACAGGGGCTGGGACCAGACATTTGTGCCTCAGTTGCCAATAATCAATGCTACTCACGGTCATTGCTGAAGTCATCCACTAGTATGATTTCCTGGATCAGATGCATAGGGGTGCGGTTTAACACACTGTGAGAAAAAGAGAAATTAGCGTGTCTTCTAGCAGCCAAAATGTACATATCAACTCCAGTTTTAAATATCATTGCCTGGGAGGACAGAAGACCCCAGGACATCAAGAGTTTTCCAGTCAGGGGCCAGCGAGGATATAACTCTGCCTTCTCCATCACAGTAAATGGCGTGCTGCCCAGTGACGCACCCAGACAGAAACCCAGGTAGTACAACAACAACCTTTCCTCTCCCGAAGACCCAATATAATAGTTCTATATGGACGTTTACCTTAAACCACTCTCGCCTTGTCTATCTCTGTCCTGTTTCACCCCTCCCACCCCCTTTTTTATAGGGGAGTAGGCAAGGTCTTACTGTGTAGCCCAGATGGACCTTGACCAGCTGATGCTCCTGCCTTCTCCTCTCGAGTACATGATTAGAGGCATGCCCCACCACCCCTCACTCTGTCCACTTTTATTTGGTTGACCACTGCAGCCCCTCCCTGCCCCAGCTCTTCTCAGTCCCAGGCTGTTTTCCTTGTGGCTTTCAGGTGACCATTCTGACAGTGTGGTCTTCCATGCGGCCACAAACAAACTGATAAAATCTAATTGTGCCTGCCTACAACCCACACCCTCCCATCACTGAGCTGGCCCGTGCTGCCCACAGCGATTCATGCCCAGTGCCGCCATCTGACTGTCTTGTGCTTACTCTTCATTGAGAGCCTCTTCTAGGACCTGAAATGGCCCTAAGCTGCCCACAAAGCCCAGTTCAAATGTCACTTCCTCTCTAACAGCTTTCCAATCTACTTAGGGAGAATGAATTGCTTCCTCCCCTGGGATTCTTGAGCAGGTTTTAGCTGAAGCTTCTTACCGCATTTATCAACTTCCTGACACTGGCAGCTGGTTTTACACCTCACCAGGCAAGCCCCTGCCCCTGTAACCCTGGTACCACGCAGAGGCCTCGGTGAGAGAGTAAACACTTTAAAGAGAGACCATGACTCTCCCTCCAGCTATCAGAGTCACTGAGTCAGTGTGTTTAACAGACATGGAGAATCCCAGCTTCAAGCTGACCTCCAAGTTAAGAATATAAATGGCTTCTGCCCTGCGCCTATTAAATGAGCCAAGCTAGGGACAAACAGCTCTGTCAGGCCAGAATAAGCTTGCGAGAGTCTTTTCTCTTTCAGGTATGGGAGATCGTTGTGTATGTGTTTGTGTGTGTACATATTTGTGTGTGTGTGTGTGTGTGTGTGTGTGTGTGCATACATACACATGTGCCTGTATGTATATGAAAGTGGAGGACAGAGTTTGGTGTTGGGCCTTATGGTGGTTTGAATGGAAACGGTCCCATAGGCTCACAGAGAGTAGCACTATTAGGAGGTGTGGTCTTGTTGGTGGAAAGGGGGTCACTGGGGGTTGGCTTTGAGGTTTCAATGCTCAAGTGAAGCCCAGTGTTGCACTTTCTTTCTGCTGCCTGAGGATCTGGATGTAGAACTCTCAGGTACTTCTCCAGCACCTGAATGTCTACCTGCACGCCATCACGCTTCCTGCCATGACGAGAATGGACTAAGCCTATGAACTGTATATAAGTAACCCCAATTAAATGTTTCTGTTTACAAGCATTGCCGCAGTCATGGTGTCTCAATGCTAACAAAGGTGTTGCCTTTAACTATTCTCACTTGATTTTTGAAGACAAGGTCTCTCACTGGACATGGAGCCCACCAATTTGCCTAGACTACTGGCCAGCAGTCCCAAGGGTACTGTTGTCGCCACCTCCCAACTCTGAAATTAAAGGAGTACATATGATCATACTTGCTTTTCTTTATATGAGCTGGGAATCCAAACTTGGGTCCTTATGCTTCTGCAGCAAGTGCTTCCCCAACTGAAGCAGCTACCCAGTGTAGTGGGAGCTGCGGGTTGCATTCTGCCACCCAGCTCCCGCCACCGGCTAGCTTTACCCGAAATAACAACACACAAATTGTATTCTTTTAAACACTGGTTGGCCCATTAACTCTAGCCCTTACAGGCTAATTCTCATATCCTGATCAACCCATCTCTAATAATCTGTGTAGCATCAGTCTTACCGGGAAGATTCTAGCCTACATCCATCCTGGGTCGGAGTTCATTGCGTCTGCCCGGGAGAGGGGAGCATGGCCTCTGCTCCAGAGAGCAGAACTGTCGAGTCCGAGCTCACTTTCTCTTCCTCCCAGCATTCTGTTCTGTTTACTCCACCCACCTATGTTCTAACCAATAAAATGGGCCAAGGCAGTTTCTTTATTAGCCAATGACCTTCCTCCATCAACCCAGCCCCCAGGAGATAATAAATATGTGTGTGCATGTGTGTGTATATGCATATATGTACACACACACACACACACACACACACACACACATATATATATATATATATATATATATATACACATACTGATGTGGAAGTCCCTCTGTGTGTGGTGATTTCCATTAATGAATAAAGAAACTGCCTTGGCCTGTTGATAGGGCAGAACTTAGGTAGGCGGAGAAGATGGAACTGAATTCTGGGAAGAAGAAGGCAGAGTCAGGGGGACACCATAGATCCGCTGCTGGAGATAGATGTGCTGGATCTTTGCTGGTAGGCAACGACCTCATGGTGATATACAGATTAATAGAAATGGGTTAAATTAAGATGTAAGAGTTAGCCAATAAGAAGCTAGAGCTAATGGGCCAAGCAGTGATTTAATTAATACAGTTTCTGTGTGATTATTTCGGGGCTAAGCTAGCCGGGCAGCCTGGACAAACAAGCAGGCCCTCCTTTTACAATCTATGGCATTTTCACATATACATCAATAACAAAAATATCTATTTAGTGTTGACACAGATGCCAAGTTGGGGATGTTTTGTTCATTCTAAATCTGTATTTTCTCATAAGAAAGAATACAGTGATTTCCCATAGAGAAATTGCTTTTCACCTTCGCTAGTCATTGCATTAAAAATAAAGTTCCAACAGTTGCTAGCCGTTTAGCAATTTCTTTAAATGATACTTTTTTTAATTTATTTTTTTTAGAGTAAACAAAACATAATACACCTCTCTTCTCCCCTTCCAACTCTTCCTGCCTCCTCCCAACTTCACGTCCTCTCCTGTTTCTTCTTCATGTTTAATTACCCACTGAGCCCAATCAGAGCTGCTCAGAGACACACAGACGGAAGGCCATCCGCCACCAAGACGGACACCATACTCACAACCACAACCCCAAGGAAAAATGCCTCTCCCCCTCCCAACGGCTGTCAACTTGTCAGTAGCTCTTCAGTTAGGGCTCTTGTGAGCCTCTCCCCAGATCAGACTGGGATTTTAACTGGATTAAAATCTTGTGCTGGTGACCGAAGCCTCTAGGAGGTCATGAACGCAATGCCCATGTCATGCCTAACGTTCCGCAGCCTCTTCATCTTCTACTCTCATGCTGTCTCTCTCTGCTCTTCTGGGACAGGGCCTTGATGTAAATGTTCCATTTGGAGCTGAGCACTCACAGTCACACAGCCTCATCATTTTGACTCATTGTGTGTCTCTGTATTAATGACTGCCCAAGCTTTATTGACCAAGGCTGAGAGTAACACAGAGCCCGTGTCAGTTCTAGGCCCTGACCTGGGCCCACTGCTGTGGGATTCTTCCCACTAGTGGATCTTTAAGACAGAAACCTACCCCATTTTCCTTGGATCTGACTTAAAAACTGTCTCTGTGATAAAGAACCTGAGATAGTGAATGTAACTTATGACCCAAGTCCCTTTGCTCCAGAATAGGACTGGTCAAGCCATCTCAATGTCAACTGACAATATATTATATAGCCTTTGTTTCATGGATTCCCTGTAAATTAAAAATGACCACGGGCATGATAAAGAGGGAATTACACTTATTCTTTCCACTTTGGTTTGGCTACATTTAAAAAAAATCCAATTTCCTTCACTAATTTCTGTTCCTTAATTTCTTTGGAGATACAGGGAAACTACACAGGAGTGAATTTATCAACCCAATAGCCTAGTGATATCTCTGTATGGTAACATGCCAGGCCTGGAGCTTGGCTCACATCTCTATATATTGGAAGGATTTTTAGGGCACACCTTCTAGGCACTGGGTACTGAGTGAGGGTCACAAGAAAAGTCAGTTCCATCCCAGAAGCTTTTCATTCAGCTGTATCCACTACAAAAGCTGTTGGACTTGGGGCAAGCAACTATACTGCCATCCAGCATAGCAGCTAATCTGTAGAATGGGAGCCATTTACAGTGTGGGGGGGGGATTCTTCAAAGGACTATGAAGAAAATTAAAGGAGAAAACCTACATTTGGCACTAAGTGATAGACAGTAGCCTTTTCACCATGCCATGTGTCATTTGAGATTTGTTAACTGAACTGACCTCCCGTACCAGAGATGTCTTTTTCAAAGGGCACAGGCTTGGTTTTAATCTTACATGGGTCTCAGAATTCTTTGAGCATCTCCCGACGCCATGGTTTCCCCAAAGCATTTTGCCTTCAGCATACCCATTACAATACACGCAGAGTCCTGTGTATATCGGGGAAGAGGGTGCAGAGTGGGTGCTGGTGGGGTTTTATGAGCATCCCTCTTCTCAGATCTGCCTAAACTTTTTTTTTCCAGCGCAGCCTCCTTTCTATGCAGGATGCAGACTCTACGAGAAAGGAACTTTGCCCGGAGCAACCTTTATTTATGAAGCCTTAATTCTCACCATGGCAACTAGTGTAAGGTGCAGAGAGGAAACCCCAACACAAAGCCCAGACAGTTGTCCCAGTCTGGGGGAAAGCAGGAGACAGGGACAGGAAGGAGGCTGCAGCCTATACCATAGGGCGGTGGCTAGAGATTGCTCGCTGTGATGGTCCCAGAGAAAACACAGCAAACCCAGCCACCAGCAGGCTAATCAGGGCAGGAGGGGAGAGGGAGGCAGACAGAGGGAAAAATCCTGCTTGAAGAATAACCTCTAATGAGGTTTGATTACGCTGGAGCTTCTGCATTCGATTCCCCCCAAATCCCTGCCGGCTCTTTGAAATTCAAGAGTTCTCTTCTGTGAACATCAAAAGGTAAATCGCGTGGAGCTCTGAGCTGGTTGAACTGAGAGATGATTAGCGAATAAAAAATGTCCAGGGTTTAAAACAGAAGCGTGGAGGGGGGGGCGGTGGAGAAAGGAATCGTCAGCAGTGCTAATTAGACCATTTCCTGCTAACACCTGGCTTGCTTGTGCTCCTGTCGTCAGAGCAATTGAAGTGGTGTTGGGGTCTCCATCATGAGTGCCTCTAGGCTGGGAGCACCTGGGATGGTTGGGCACTCAATGGGCAGGCACTCTGGGCACCGGAAGTGGCTGGAAAAGGAAAAGGTGATGCCTGGCCCAGGGTCCTTGGCCTGGTGGTCTTCCACCGTTCTCCTTCCAGCTCCCCCATGCAATTTCTGCCATCTTGATAAACCTTGGCTGCTGTGATCCCCTGCCCTCTGTCCACCTCACAGGTTCTACAACCCAGGCTTCTCACCAGCTCCCCATCAGCAGAGTAAGCCCTTCTGTTTGCTCTACTCCATCCTAGCTGCCCCTGCTTCGACTACCACATGTCTTTCTACATGTGACCACAGAATGGGTCACCGTGTTCATCTCATTGGCATGTATGGGCCACACTGTCCAAGGAATCATTTCGGATCTGTCTCCTATGTGCAATTACACAGGCAGAATCTATGACATCTCCCACTCCCTGGATTTCTGGGATCTAATTATGGGGTCCATGGGAGGGCCCAAGATACGTCAGGATAGTTTGGGGGAAGTAATCCCTACAGTGTGCTTGCTGTGTGGTTCTGAGCTGGTCAGCCCCCAGCCTCCGTTCCTTCTGTAATTACTTTTCCCTGTAAAAGCGGGTGATATTAATACTTGACCTACTTCACAGGCTTTTGTGTGCGTGAAATGGAACGTATTTGAAATTGCTTCGTGAACTCCACAGGGCTGTGTGCAGACAGGTCTTATCAAACGCTCCATAAATACCAGTTGAATGAAGACCTGGGGCTAGCTGACAGTTGAGTGTACTCATTCTGGAGTGAGACAGATTTGCGTTCAAGCACACATCTGTGCAGCCTCCACTTGTCGGCAGGAAGGCTCCAGTCAGTACCAAGCCTCCAAGTACCATGGTTTCCCCGGCTTCGTGAGCATCACTTAGCACCATGCTTGGCACATGACGGTTGCTCTTGGAATGTGGGCACCGGTGATAAGACTATTGGAGCTACTAACAGCAACAGAAATGATTCTCAAAGTCTGAGCCCCGAGCCAGCAATATTGTCACAGCCTGGGGACTTGTCAGAAATGCAAATTCTCAGGCCACACTCCAGACTCACTGACTCAGAGTCTCTGAGGCTGGAGCCCAAGAAGGCATGTTCTAGCAAGCCCTCCAAGAGAATCTAGCATCTTCTCACACTGGAGAGCCACCATGTGAGAACATGGTTATCTATCAGGACTGGAGACTCCGTCACATTGCCGCCGCTTTTCCTCTGTGCCAGCAGGAAATCCCGGTCTTTTGCTCACTGTGATTCATCTTGACGGGCACATTGGAGGGATCAGGAAACACCCCCAAAATTAGTAAAGCATATTCTGAGTGTGTCTGTGAAGACCTTTCCAGAAAGACTGCCATGCGGGTCACCCAGAGGAAGAGGGAAGACTCAACCACATGTATGCAGTACCATACATTGGGCTGGGGTTCCTACCGCACAAAAGCTGGGAGGAAGAAACCGCCAGTGTAGGGCTTGACTCTCCTTGAGTGGGTGCCTATTCTGTGGACATCAACTGCCAGTATCTTCAGTCTTTAAATGTGTTTGTCTCCACGGAGCTTCAGGGACTTCAGCCTTAGACTGGGTCTGTGCCATTGGCCTCCTCTCCATTCTAGTATATTCGTTCATTCATTTGTTCATTTGTGTGTACGTGTGCACACATGCATACCATGGCCCTTATTATGGAGGTCAGAGGACAACTTTCAGGAGTTAGTTCTTTCCTTCCAACATGTGAACCCCGGGAGTTGAACTCCATTTCCAGACTTGGTGGCAAACGCCTTTACTGTCTGAGCCATCTTCCTGTCCCATCGCCCCAATTCTGAGGCTTCCATTTTCTGGACTGGTTTTTCTGGTTCTCCAGCTGGCAGATGACTATGGTTAGACTATCAGGCTCTGATCTTGTAAATTAATCTAGTGAATGCCCTTTTATAACCGTAGGTGCCATTGGTTCTGTGCTGTAGAGAACCCTGACTGCTAAACCTAGCTGTATTTTTTGGTTTTCACTGAACTCATGCCAGGGCATTAGTAGTAATTATAGTTCCTGGTTGGCAGAACGGAAAACTGGAGCAGAGAGGTTCAGCACTTTGCCCAGGGTCACACAGCTATTACAGGCAGAGCTCGGCAAATGTGGTTTCAGAGTCCAAATTCTTAACTACCTTCATCTGGAAAGTGCCAACCTAGGTCTAGAAAACTACCAAGGATTAAAAAGGGTTGGGATGTAAAGTCATGGACCACTGCATTTTGCTGGACCCCATGGGAAATAAAGGCTTGACAGTTGCTCCAAGAGCAGGACGGGCAGCCTGAGTCTCACACCCCGTAAAGATTTGCCCTAGCACTGGCCTTGTGAACTTTTTAGGGTTCACTTTCTCTCCCTTAAGAAAATCTCCAATTCATCAAGGCTATGATACTCAAGTTTCTTATCGTCTGGCCCACCAGGCTCCCACCAGGCTTGAGCCTGACACTTGTGCTTTTCCAGCTTGTAGCTAGGAAGCAAGAGCCTTCCTGGGAGTCCTCAGAGAGAATGCCCTTTTCCTCGTCCCCCCACAGGCCTGCCTTGGTTTGCAGATCACCAAACCATCTACCCTGATACTGGTAGTGACCTGTAACGTGTGTGTGTGAGTGTGAACTGTTGACTTGCTGAGAAATCACACACAACAGTGTGACCTGAACAGTCCATAGGGTGAGTACAGAAGCCAGGACAGGTTGGTGGCTGGGAAACACAGCCAGCCATCAGGTACATGGGGGCTGCAGGTGGAATCGTTCTTTCCTCCACAAGGGCGTGTCCTTTCCTGTAAGGGAAACACTGGCTCCACACAGTAGACATCCAACATTTAGTGACAGGTGGACAGTAAGCTGTGGTGTGTCGCCTGCGGCTGAGCTTGCTTCCCTCTACCCAGAATCCCCCACTGCCAAAGCACACAGGTGTGGAAGAATGGGGGCGGTGTGGAAGAATGGGGACGGTGTGGCTTGTCTTTTGGAAATGATGAGAGGGAGGTTTGCTACGCTTCATACTCTTGTCGGCTCGTCCATGTTCAATCATTTTACCACTCTGTGTATCAGATGACCTTCCCACATGCTGCCTAATAAACCGTGTTCCTCTGGGATATGAAGTGTCATAGTTAGGGTTTCTATTACTGTGATAAAACACTACAACCAAAAACAACGTGGGGAGGAAAAATTTTACTCTAACATAACTCTCAGGACACAGTCTATCACTGAGGGGGAAGTCAGGGTAGGTACCTGGAGTCAGGAACTGATACAGAGGCCATGGAGGAGTGCTGCTTACTGGCTTGCTTCTCGTGGCTTGCTCGGCCTGCTTTCTTACAGCACTCAGGATAATCTGCCCAGGAATGGCATTGCTCACCGTTACCTGAGTCTTCCCACATCAATTATTAATTTAAAAAATGTCCCCACAGACTTGACCATGGGCAATCTGACGGAAGTGTTTTTCTCAGCTGAAGCTTCTCTTTTCAAATGATTCTCGCTTGAGTTAAGTTGACAAAAGCAACACACATATGAACTCTCCATGGGTACTTTACTGGGGAGGCTGGGCTTTGTGCTGGAAGCTGTGGCTGCACCCCTAAAGCCCCAGCACTACACCAGCAGTGATGAGCCCTCTCTTGTGACTTCCCGGTACAGACAGGTAAGAGGACATGGGCCAGTGTCTGGGCTATGCGACCTTGATATGGGACTTCTAAGTCTCGCTTCTTTCTGTTGACCTGCTCTGTTGACCTATTTATCACCCCAGCTGAGGGCAGGAGCCCTCGTCGTCCTTACTGTCTGACCTTACTAGGACAGGGAAGCTACTGTTGAGGATCAGAGGAAGGGATAATGAGGAAGATGACCTGGATAAAACAGGTGGAGTCAGGGAGAAGAAAGGAGGGTCATTCCAGAGAATGGTGGCTCAAGCCTGCCAGAGTCTCCTAAGAACCCAGAGGCATGATTCCCAGTCGGGTCCCCTCTCTGCTCTAGGGCCAGTTTGCTTGTGGTTGGCACTGAGGCTTGAGCATATGAAAAAGCTAGGCAAGCGACTGGTCATCTCTGTCACAACAAGCCTCTCAGGGCAGGAGCATCACTGAGACGAAGTGTCAAGGTGTCAGGAAGGCTCAGGGGAAGCAGGACCGGAGCTGAATGCAGATACCCAGAGAGCAAACATTAAGGATTGCCCACACCTCTTCCCACACATCCCACCCCTGTCTCAGCTTTGGAAAAGTGCAGCACACGATGAGCAGCCCAGGGCACATCCAGGTCCTGATCCTAGCTGAGGCTGGGGATGAAATGAGCAACCTGACTATCTGAGCATCCTTCCTCAATTATGACCACACCAGTCCACGTTCTTCAGATAGCCTAACAGATGGGCAAGGGGTCTGTTATCCGTTCCTTTGATTTATCTCTGAATGCCTGCAAGTTACCGGGCACTATTGGCATCTGTCATTCTCTTTAAACATGGGACGATGGCCTCTCTCATCAGCACGTGAGGGGAGGCTGAGTGGAAGCACATGATGTATAGGGCAGTACCTGGTACGTGCCTGCAGGATGCCCAGAGAGCAGACATGAGCCTGACCAAGGATCAGGCTGAGTGACAGCCCCCAGGCAGGAAGGCGTCTTACCTGCAGATGGTCCTGAGCAGAGTGGAGCGTGCCTCGTTGTGGAAGGTGATGATGATACTGGTGGGAGGAAGGTCCGTGCAGTACACCAGCAGTGAACATCTGGCAAACAAAAGCGGGATGATAACTCAGACCTTTGAGAGCAAAACCGAAGAGCCTGGGACCATGAACATCATCTAAGAATGACCAAAACTTAAGTGTCTACTGCCTACTGGGGAACCTGGGCTTGGAGCCTAAACAGAAGCAAGTATTGTCATTTACCCATTCGTCAGTTCAAGTACAGTGTTTCCTAACAGATTCAGGAGCCAAACTCCAAGTCTTGGGCTCTGCCCCAAATCTGGGCCCTTCTAGCCTTCCTACCCAAGCCTCTGGCCACAGAGCAGATCAAGCCAATAGAACTTATCATATTGACTTCTGAACTGGCAGCTTCAGAGGTGGATTCTAACTGCTGTCCCCCTGCTCCTGCCCCCTGCCCCTCCCAATCTGACATCTTTAAAGAGACAGAGCCCCAAAGCCTCAGAATCAGCAACAGTCTGATCCCGAGAAGGCATTTCCTCTCATGTGTCCAGGATTATTTCGTATGACCATTACATCTGGGGTAATTTCAATTTAATGCCTTGCCTCAAGTGAAAATTGCAGCCTGCAGCCTGAGAACGGCTTTAATAATGGAAATAGACCCTCCAAACTGCGGCCAGTTCCAGTGGGGGCTGTCATCTGGGTGTATCCTCCTGTTTCTCTTGATTAAAGGGATGGCCCAATTATGGGTGGGGTTATAGGGCATTGAAAAAAGAAGACCATAACGTGGGCAGGGGTCAGATACCTGTTCTGATTTTTTTGTTCCTTCCTGAGCTTTCAATTGGAAACCCAGAGACCCACAGAGAGGCTTGGAGGGGACTGGGTCCTCTGGAGTTGTTCACAAATCATTTATACAAATATGCATTTTCAATTTTTTCTAGAAATATGGTTCACATTTTAAACCAAATTTTCACACAAGTCTGGACCTGAAACACTCAGGATCTCCAGTCTTGGGCTGAAAGACCTGATGTTCCCCCTGTGGTATCTCTTCCGTGGGACCAAACACTTAAACACTGTATGCTCATGCACACGCACGAAAGAAATCAGTATCAGAAGAACCAAGAGTTGGGGAAGAAGGTACGGTGGAGAAATGACGGGGAAGGTAGGCCATGGCCTGCAGGCCTTCCTGTCCCCTGCCAGAGACTGCAGTCAGTTCCACCTCAGAGTTGGTTCTCCTCTTCCACACCTCTCCTCCTCAGTAGACTGCAACTCTGTGCGGAGCAAATGAAGTGCTGAGTGAATGTGTCTTGTTGACAAGCACAAAGACATGGCAAGGACCCCACAGCCTCAGACCCGTGGCAAATGGCAAAGCCTTTCTCAGGCGAGGCCCGGGGAAATGGTGAAGCCTTTGCCTGGTCCAAGGACAGATATTATGAATTACTGTTCCTTAGCTAAAACCAGTGTGTCCAGAAATGATCAACAGCAGTTTCCTCTTCCCGGCTGACTACATCCGGAAACTGTTCCTCTACAGACTCCTCCCTTAGCTGAAGTTGCCTCCTTGTTCAGCGATAGACAATAAACTTGCCTCTTCAGTTGAATGTATGACACAGATGTGTGGACTGTCCGGGATGCTGCTGGTAGCGCATCTCCATCAGAGCCATGGCCCACCTGATGTCAGCTTTTCTATATGCAGTCTTCCATTTCTTGATATCCTCTGGTGTCCCAGGTGGGTCAATTCCCAAGCCATGCAGGTTGCAATACAGCTCCTTCCTTTGTAGTCTTCCTTCATCCCACAGGGCTCGGCCAGACCCTTCTCTGGCCCCTGACGTTTAAAGCCTAGCTTCATAATCACAGCCTCACAAGCTCTTGAGCTCTCTGCTCTTGCTCAGGTCACATGGAGCAATGGCTTCCCTTTTGCCATCACGCGAGGAGCTCCTAGTCATCCCTCCAGACTCAGCATAAATGTCCCCTCTGCTGGGAAACAGAGTCTCCGTAGTCCATGGCCTCGGGTAGGCAAATACCCTGTTATTTGTCCTCTGGCAGTTTGGACATTTAGAAGATGTCTCCTCTAGCTTCTCATGACGAGACTGAATCCCCAACTTTACCAAGCTCACCCAGGGAAGAACCATAGCTCCTTCCATGTTGGCATCCCCACAAGGGGACGTAAGTGTACTAATCCCCTTTCGTAGAGAAGGAGGAAAGTCAGGGCGTGCCGTGCCCAAGTCAGCAGAAGACTCGCTCGTTTATGGTTCTCAGACGTGTGGCATCCCACCCACACGTCTTCTAGGGAGTCCCACCCACAAGTTTTTATGTTCATAAGGAGTCCCCCTCCTTCCCCGAATCCTGATATAGCCAGTAGGATATGCTGGATGTGCCATTGTGTGACTTCATGAAAGCTCGGTAGCCTCTTCCTTGGCCACATGGAGATGAGCCAGCCGCCATGCTATGGAGACACTCAGACATCCCCGTAGAGAGACATTCTCATAGTGGCTGAGGCCCCCTGCCCTCTCCACTACCAGCTAGCCAGCCATAGGAATAGACTACATGAGAAGCGGGTCCACTCACTCCAGCCAGGACTTCTCTGACAACAGCTACAACAGACTGCTGACTGAAGCCTAAAGAGGGATGCTAAGCCAGCACCGCCCAGCCAAGATGCTCCCAATTCCTGACCCGCAGATACAGTGAAGACAGTCCATGCCTTTTGATGTTTTAAGCCACTCAGTTTAATCGGGGATGATTTGTTGGGCATTAGGAACTATTATAATAGGGGAAGGGAGATACTAGGAAACAGCCTCTCCTGAGAAGCTGGACTGTCTGTCTTTGGAGAGAGCCCCAACTCTCTCTCATTAGGAGCAATGGTGAAGGGGTGGGGAGTGGTGGTATTGGGGTCCTTGCTTGGTAGATTATAGGATCCATGAGGACATGGAAGGTCTTGGAGAGAGACCCAGGCAGTAGGGTGGGCAGCAATAAGTACTCCAGGAAGAATGAGCCTGAGACCAGGGAGTGGGCTGGACAAATTATCTATGGAAAGAGAAGTAAGGTGAGAGATCTTAGTGTAGCCTCCTGCTCTCCCTCAGAAACAGGATGAGAAAGGCAACCCTGGATGCCACCATTGCCAGGACATCTAGCTGTTGTGGCTCTGCCATGGGGGAAGGTGCTTGGAGATCCTCTGCAGTCAGGCCTCAGTTTTCATAGGGGAAGCTGAGGAAGAATGGTGGTCTTTGGAGATGCCACTTGACTAGAGAGCTTTTAGGCACAGACACTACTTTGCTTGCCTCAAAGATTCCTGTTGGGGAGAAAGGCAGATCAATGCACAGGGACCAGAAGCCTGTGCACACAGGCAGAAGCCTGAGGTGTCAAGAAGGCTCTGTTGAAAATGTCGGATCCCATAGGGTAAGGTGAGAATGGATAGAAAATGGGGTAGAACCGCCCACAGACTCATGGTCTGGAACTCTGGACACCACCTGCCAGCAGGAGACCCTGAGCAAATCAGCCACCTTTACAGGCCTCTACCTGCTCCTCTCTGGAGCAGGGTTAGTCCAAACTCTCCCCCAAAGATCTGGGCACAGACACAGAGGCTGTGGGCATAGTCTGTCTTCAGTATGTACAAGCCATTTGAACCAAATGCCGTAAGCACTCTTTGCCCCTGAGGCCCAGTTATGCCGCAGGGTTACTTACTTGTGACTGTGAGGCTTTATGTTTTTCACCCACACAATGGAGATGGCAATCCTTAACTTATAAATTTCCTCCTTGATCATTATGACAGGTCACAAAGGGTGCTAGACAAATAGTCACATGGTTACTATTTTTCTTTTTCATTTTTAAAATTGTTTTTATTGAGCTATATATTTTTCTCTGCTCTCCTCCCTTTCTCTCCCCTCCCCTTTTACCCTCTCCCATGGTCCTCATGCTCCCAATTTACTTGTCTTTTTCTACTTTGCACATAGATTAGATTCATGTATATCTCTCTTACGGTCCTCTTTGTTGTCATGGTTCTCTGGGATTGTGATTTGTAGGCTAGTTTTCTTTGCTTTATGTTTAAACATTACTTATAAGTGAGTACATATGATAATTTGTCTGGGTTACTTCACTCAATATGATGTTTTCTAGATCCATCCATTTGCCTGAAAATTTCAAGATGTCATTATTTTTTCTGCTGTGTAGTACTCCATTGTGTAAATGTATCACATTTTCCTTATCATTCTTTGGTTGAAGGACATTTAGGTTGTTTCCAGGTTCTGCCTATGACAAACAGTGTTGCTATGAACATAGTTGAGCACATGTCCTAGTGGCACGATTGAGCATCTTTTGGGTATATACCCAAAATGGTATTGCGGGATCTTGAGGTAGGTTGTTTCCTAATTTTCTGAGAAATTGCCACACTGACATCCAAAAGAGCTGTACCAGCTTGCGCTCTCACCAGCAATGCAGGAGTCTTCCCTTTACCCCACATCCTCTCCAGCTTAAGTTGTCATCAGCGTTTTTTTTTTTTTTTTTTTGGTTTTTCGAGACAGGGTTTCTCTGTGTCTTTGGAGCCTGTCCTGGAACTAGCTCTATAGACCAGGCTGGTCTTGAACTCACAGAGATCCGCCTGCCTCTACCTCCCAAGTGGTGGGATTAAAGGCGTGCGCCTTTAAACGTCATCAGCGTTTTTGATCTTGGCCATTCTTACAGGTATAAGATGGAATCTCAGAGCTGTTTTTGATTTGCATTTCTCTGATGACTTAGGATATTGAGCATTTCCTTAAGTGTCTTTCAGTCATTTTATATTCCTCTGTTGAGAGTTCTGTGTTTAGGTCTGTACTCCATTTTTTTTTCTTAGAATATGTGTTCTTTTGATGACCAATTTCTTGAGTTCTTTGTATATTTTGGAAATCAGCCCTCTGTCTAATGTGGGGTTGGTGAAGATATTTTTCCATTCTGTAGGCTGTCTTTGTCTTGTTGACCGTGTCCTTTGCGTTACAGAAGCTTCTCAGTTTTAGGGAGGTCCCATTTATTAATTGTTTCTCTCGGTGTCTGTGCTACTGGGGTTCTATTAAGGAAGTGGTCTCCTGTGCCAATGCGTTCAACTGTACTTCCCACTTTCACTTCTGTGAGGTTCAGTGTGGCTGGCTTTATGCTGAGGTCTTTGGCCACCACAATGGTTACTATTTCTAACATCAGGTGACTCCCGCTGTGCCCGACTGGATCTTTCTTATGTTGGAAAGGTGTCTTTGGTGGGTGTCTCCATCAGTACTGACAATGACTGAGGGTCAATGAGAGAGGCTAGAGATAGGGCAGAGCCCAAGGACTGTGGCATTAACACAGGTGAGAACCTAAGTGTGAGGCCTAGATTTGAATCTGGCTTTGCCAAATGCTGGTCGTGAGCCCTATAGTGTGCCATTTACCTCCCTCTAAGCTTCAATAGTGTCACCTGTGAAAGGCAGACAAGGCTCTCCTCACAGATGGCCAAGCCTCCTTCACAGGCTTGTGGGGAAGATGGTGGCTGATGCACGCGAAGCATTTGGCAAGTGCCCAGGAAATGGGGGCAGAAAATAGGTGAACCAGCCTCTAAGGGAAGCGTAGTGTGTATTGGCTAGAGATGCGAGTTCACAGGGTAGAAAAGGAAGGGAGGTTGGAGAGGGCAAACAGAACCAGCAAAGCAACAAGCAGTGGCTGGAACCTAGGTGGTATTCTCCTGGGCCTGGAAGCTCCTAGTCCAAAGGGGTAGGACACAGGCCTGGCTTGGGCCACCCCAGGAAGCCGAAACACTCTGCTGCCGAGCAGACTGCCACAGAGGAGTGGGGGTAAGATGGTGTTTCACCCCCTCGGGCTCATATCCCTCCCCAAGCTTTTCTGCCTCTGCTGTGGCCCAAAGGGTTCACCCTTCACCTGTCTGATTTCATAGCAGCCTCAGCAGAAAGGTAAACTGAGGCTCAGAACTTCCTCCTGAAAGGACATACCTGGTTCATGCATGGAATGTGGGAACCAGGTCCGTGTCTCCTTAGTTGGCACTGGTCCCTAGTGTCCCACGCGCTCCCTAGCACAGGGCAAGCACCATAGGGCACACAGTCATCAGTGAGTGCCACACAGGAGTCACCTGCTGTCCAAGGTTTGGTCCACAGTCTGCTTGGTGACAGGCAGTAGGAAGTTATGATGTGAACTTGAGGCTGACAAAAATCCTTAAAGCTGCATCCCTAGAGGAGACTCAGCCCAGACAGTAAGTGGTCTCTCTGTGGGAGGGACCTAAAAGATGAATCAAACACTGAGGTTGCTGGAGCCATGAGGGGAATGAAGAAGACAGCCGATGCTGACGTCTGGCGCCAGCAGATGGACAGGAAAGCATGTTGATAATTTATTCAAGATTCAAGGGGTTTATTGGAGAAAAGAGCCAGCAAGTAGGAAAGATGGGGTAGGAGTGAAAGCGCTTAGCTCATCCTCTGTATTAGGAGGACAAGGCATTAGCTGTACGGGGGAAATGTGTGTGTGTGTGTGTGTGTGTGTGTGTGCTGTGTGTGTGTTTGTGTGCACACACATGTGCATTCTGTTTGAGGCGGGAGAATCCTACCACAGCAACGCCTGAATTACACGGTCCTCCAGGATGATTTTAAACAGTTTTTACCCTCTTCTTTTTTGAAAGACTCATTGGAGACCCATGATTTTTGGTAAGGCTTATGTGCCTCCTGGATTCCCAGCCTTGGGAAGGGCCAGTGTCACTGGCTGAACGTGCTTCCAGGGAGCAATTCCGAGGCCAACCCTGGGCATAGGTGGAGCCTTACCCAGCTGTGAATTGCTATGTCCTTGCCCCTTCCCCACACCCAGATGAACATGACAACCTCAGTGCATTAGAAACATGCCTGCCAGTTACCACGGTGATCATGCACACAGATGCACACAGCACCCTCCTTTTTTTATCCCCCATATTTGTAAAATACTGCAGCCGCCAGCGAGGGAGAACACAATGACGGTCATGGTCACCCCCGTTTTGTTAATGAGTTAGGAGCCCTTCGTGGTTGGTCCCTGCGGCCCTGGAGCACATGGTCGTCCTCTCACTACATTCTTAGGGAAAAAAAAAAACTTGATCATAAATTAGAAACCATTTGGGATTTTATGCTGGAGGATAAAAACCAGAGGGGGTGACAGAGAGGCAGGCCAGCTAACTTTAAAACTGAGTGAGAACATAATTATTATTACTATGAGGTTGGCATAGAGGAGGTTGGCATAGAGGAGATGGCTGTGAGCCTGGCAGAGGGCTCTGGCACTCTGGAAGGGAGAGATGGAGGGCAGTTACTGAGTGGGCAGAACGGCCAGAGCTGGGTGAAGGGTGCCATACAAATGTGCAACATGACACAGTAAGAATCAGACAGCCTGGTATGAGAGACTCTCAGGTTAAGCAGTTGATTGGGGTTCAGCAACAGTGTCCCTTTTCTGACCCTTAGTTTTCTGGTTAATGGTGATAACAACACCCACCACATAGTGTATTTAAATGACCGCTGATGGAACCCTTACCGCCAGTCACTGTATGGAGTGCCTCGGGGGCGTAATGTTCATAATAGCTTAGAAAGTGACATTGTTTTCCAGATTTACTAATCTTCCGGTTTGAACATGGAATACCCTTACTGTGCTTTTTGTTTTAAATGCTGGGTTGGCCCAGTGCGGAATGGTGCTATGTTGGGAGGCAGAAGACTTAGAGGAAGTAGGTCACTGGGGATAGGGGGAGTAAGTCTTTAAAGGTTGGAACAGGGCTCCAATCTGTTCTTCCATTTTATCTTCCTATCTGCCATGATAAATATGCTCCACCGGGCTCCTCCCACCAAGATGGACTTGGGAGTAATAAGGAGGCAGCCAGAGAGAGGCTGCATCAGTTAAGCTCATGAAGGGGGCTACAGCCAGATGTGTAGGGCTTATCCCGTGCTATAACACTCTCATGCCAGACCTGCTGAGTTGTTACTCATGAATGCTCTGTGCCTCTTCACACTGTGAGCACGTATGTGCCCCACACTCAAACTACACTCAGAAAAAGGAGTTTCTATGGGTTCTAGAAACCAGAGATCTGCCTAGGAGATTGGGCTGCGGGGCAGGCACAGGGAGATGCTTTCTGGGAGGGCATTCCAAAGGAGATGCTGCCCACTAGGAGTCTCACCCGGTGGGAATGATGTGTCCCTTGCAAGGCTGCATCGAATGCTTCCCAGGCATCTGATCCTAAGCAGACCCTACACTTCCAGCTGCTCTCTAGAAGGCCAGTCCCAGTGTGAGAAAACAGTTTCTCTCCATAGGTTCTATTTCCCTAACTTCGCAGCCAGGGAGACAAAGGGACACACAGGCCTATGACTCACAATAGGGGTGGGACTGTGTGTGCCCAAGGGTACCCTGTGCAAACAGGTAGGGTGGGGTGGGATAGGGAACACCCTTCCTGCTCCTCCTCCAGCTGCCATTCTTGTTACCATCTCCTCCAACCCAGGAGAAGCCTCAGAGACACTGTCACTTCCTCATCACCAGCGCTTAACTATGGGCATGAGGAAGGTGGGGGAAGGGAGCCAGCCAGCCCTGGGCCCAGAGACCTTTCCTGGTGCTCCCAGGCAGGGTGCAGCGAGTTTGCTACTGGCTTTTGGAATCAGATCTTGTTTTTCAAGCAGAAAACAGCTAATCCACTCTGAGCTCCGTTCCGCGGAAGGACACCTGATCTCAGGGGGAAAAGAAAGAGATGAACATAAAATATGAAATGCCAACTCTGGCTGACCCCCAAGTTTGCACCTGACTCTTTAGAAGCGCAAGACGCAGATGGCATAGGAAAGTCTGACGCGTGTAAAATCAGCAATTCTTTTTAATCTCATTTCATGGGTGACACGGATACACTGTAAGGCATGAAATTTTTATTTCATGTCAATTTCACTGGGATTTCACGTGCAAATTAATTTGCTCATCCACGTAAACACGTGCCGCTCCCACTTCTCGACTCAACAGCTACCCTCTCATAGTTTAGAGAGACCCCTTCTCTCATAAAGACACTTCCAGTGACTACTCTCATGAAGCTATAATTTGATTGTTTAATATGTTATTGAATCTCGGGATAGACAGAAGGGGGAAAGTAGGTCAAAGCAGGCAGGTGACCTACTGAGGACTTGGCTGGTCACATGATTCACATCTTTAAAGGTGGCCCCCAATCCACACCTCTTTGTATAACCCTTTCCTTTGTATAACTTAGGAACTCCCTTCTGAGGAGCAGAGTATATCTAAAAAAAAAAAGGTCTCTGGTCCCTAATCTGGCTGTCTCCCTTCATCCATCTTCCTCAAGCATGGAGCATTGTAAGTTGCGTTGCGGTGATGAGAAAGGAGAAGAGGAGTCAGTGCGTCTCTGAGACGCCTCCTGGGTTTGAACAGATGACAAGATGAATGGCAGGTGGAATGGCAGGTGGAGTGGCAGGTGGAATGGCAGGTGGAGTGGCAGGTGGAATGGCAGGTGGAATGGCAGGTGGAGTGGCAGGTGGAATGGCAGATGGAGTGGCAGGTGGAATGGCAGGTGGAATGGCAGGTGGAGTGGCAGGTGGAATGGCAGGTGGAGTGGCAATGGAGTGGCAGGTGGAGTGGCAATGGAGTGGCAGGTGGAGTGACAGGTGAAATGGCAGGTGGAGTGGCAGGTGGAGTGACAGGTGGAGTGGCAGGTGGAGTGGCAGGTGGAGTGACAAATGGAGTGACAGGTGAAGTGGCAGGTGGAGTGGCAGGTGGAATGGCAGGTGGAGGTGGAGCACAAGTATGTTCCCCACCACTGTCCCTCATCTGCTTGCACACTCAGTCACACACAACTCTTTCCTCATTGGGAGCGATATGGTTGTGTTTACCTTTACCTCTCTGGCTGTGGTATTAGGGAGAAGGAGAAAGTGGAGATAAATTATTTCTCACCCTTTAATGACTAAGGCACAAGAGCCTGGCTTACACACTTGGGGAAATAGGCTGCCGTGTCGTAGAGCTCCACACACAACTGTCATTAACCAAATCTCACTAAAAGCCACGTGAGGGAAACTGGACGATGATTCTCCTCCAGTCAGCCTCTGGGATGACCACCGTGCTAGGTGACTGACTCCTTGGTGGCAGCATGGGAGGCTCCCTAAAGTAGGGGGCTCACTTATGCCATGCCAGGATTTCTGACCCATAGAAACTATGAGATTGCAAAAGTCATTTTAAGCTATAACCCAGTGGTTCTCAACCTTTCTACTGCTTCCACCCTTAAATAAAGTTCCTCAATATTGTAATGATCCCCAAACATAAAATTACTTTTTTTGCTACTTCCTAAGTGTAATTTTGCTACTGTTATGAACTGTAATGTAAATATCTGATATGCAAAACCCTGTGGGGGCTGCAACCCACAGGCCGAGACACACTGTCATCACCTTTGGGTGAGACAAAAACAGATTAATATAGGCACCCTTAGCTACATTAGGAGAAGGAGAAGAAGGAAGAGGATGAGTGGAAAAAGCAAGGAGAGGGGGAAGTAGGAGAGAAGGACCATCATCATCATCACCATCATCCTCAAACTTCCCTAGGTAAAACACAAATTTCCTTGGGTACTTGGAGGAATGATGTGGGAGTGTCATATATCAATCTGTTGATTTCATTGGTTAAGCAATAAAGAAATTGCTTGGCTGGCCCTGATAGGTTAAAACATAGGTGGGAGGAGTAAACAGAATAGGATGCTAGGAGGAAGAGGAAGTGAGCTCAGACTCTGCTCTGCTTCCGGAGAGACTCGACAGCTCTGCTCTCTGGAGCAGAGACACCATGCTCAGCTCTCCCAGGTAGACGTGAGATAGCTCTGCTCTCAGAGACACACGCGATGAAGCTCCGACTCAGGATGGATGTAGGATAGAATCTTCCCGGTAAGCACACCTTGGGGTGCTTACACACATTATT
Source organism: Alexandromys fortis (assembly GCF_014885135.2). NCBI lineage: Eukaryota > Metazoa > Chordata > Mammalia > Rodentia > Cricetidae > Alexandromys > Alexandromys fortis. The sequence continues at coordinate 1,890,024 of NW_026068019.1, forward strand.
AGAAATGGGCTAGTCCAGGTACGAGAGTTAGCCAAGAAGAGGCTAGATATAGTGGGCAAGCAGTGTTTATAAGAATACAATTTGTGTGTTGTTATTTCGGGCATGAGCTAGCAGGCGGCCGGGGTGCTGGGGACGCAGCCCCGCCGCTCCTATTTCAACAGAGGAAGAGCCATGGAATTGCAACCTGTTCTGTCTCTCTTCAACACACTGTGGCCTGTGAGTCCCCCTGGAACCCCTTGTCCATGTTCTGCTGGGCTCCATTCACAAGATAATAGTAAGTAAGTAATATCTTGAGGATTCTACATGCAGAGAGAAACTAGTATTTGGATGACCTTTTTTTCTTTTTTCTTCCTCTCTCCTTCACTCCCCCCCACCTTCCTTCTTGGGGCATCATTTCAATAAATGTCCGAGGACGGCCCTAATTCAAGATGTTCCTTCCATAGTCTTCCATAGTTCTGAAATCTGATGGTTGGGGGCACCCGGAATGAATATTTTCTCATTTCTTCCCAAGACCACCTATAATTTTGGAAGTGAATTTGTTTCATACAATGGATGCCCCAGGGCATTGAGGCTAAATTCTCTTGCAGAATTATAAGTTTGGTTTTTGTTTTTTTGTTTTTAAAAAAATGCTGTCCTCAGTGTTACCAAAGACATTCCTCCTTTTGAGTCCACAAGACCATGCTGCCGGTACCTGGTCTCAGGGCAGTTCTAATTAGGCGAACATGCGTTTCTTTGTCTCTAACTACTGCTCTTGAAAAAGTCTCTGCCAGTCCAGTTATGGGTCTGCACTTCTTGTTCTTTGGAGAACGTCAGCACCTCCTGAACGTATTAGCTCTCCACTTCCTGCAGCATGAGATCTCTCAGAAAATCTATGCCTTGACACTTCTAGGCCACTTCCACGGTCTGATTAATTGCAGGCTGGAGATCAGAACGACAATCCCAGAAATCAGTTCTGAACACCCTGCCTCCTGGCGAGGTAAGAGAGTCCCATGGGGTCTGTCACGACAAACTAGGAAGATAAGTAAGCAGTGGGCAGGAGGGTGAGACCATAGTGCTCTGACTTGCTTAAATGCTTCTATCTGTTTCTGGCTTAGAGTCACCAGCAACAGCTGGAAGACTTTTCTTTGACCCATCCCTCTGCCAAAAAATCTGATGTTTTTTTTTGTAACATCTAGCCAGAAGGGGCTAAGAAGATCATCTGTTTAACTGGCCCCGTCACTGTGAGCTGCTGGACAGTATTTCTGAGAGACGTCTGCATGATTGGTGAGTGAAATAGTCAAGGGCCAAAAGAATTTTGCAGATGATATTAAATGAAGATTAGATTAGCTTTATAAAATATTTCTTTTGGTATCTCATTAGTGAATATGGACCTTTTAGAGGTTCTGAGACTTTCGGGGGTTCTCTATTACCTAAACTTCCCCCTCAAAACCTAACACATCTGCTTCCTTGCCCTTTCCCCACTTCCACAGTACGTACAAGCTCCTATATACTGAAAACTCAAATACAGCTACTGATTTCCTACAGCATATCACATATTATACCAAACAGAATTGTATGTGATGTCAATCAGTTTAGAAGTCGTTGCCTCCAGTTGTTCCTTGTTTTTTTTTTTTTTTTCAAACGAAGAAACTGAGGACCAGTACAGCGGACTGCCCTACCCAAGGTGACTGTGGTTCAGCAGAGATGAGCTTTTTGGTTTTTAGTGACTGGACTTCCTCGGCTTTCTTAGAGCCCTCAGACTGAGGAACCCATCAGACACTACAGACAGTCCCCATCTGCACAGCGTCACCCCATCCACACAATGTCATCAGTTACCACAGCCTTCAAGGGCCCCTTTACCACCCTCTCCTCTTAGAATACCCCTGGCAAGGTTCCCATTACTTCTTTCTATGGCTGACTCAATGACAGCTTCACAGCCGCCATCTTATTTGTCATGCTATGGCGAGATGGCCCTAGCATGGCTGACTCCCTCATAGCCATATCCTCTTGACTTCCCTTCTCTTTCCCTCACCAGAAGCCCCGCTGCTCCACAAACACACTTTCTCCTAGGCCATGCTTTTCCGAATCTTCCTCCTTTCTGGGCCATCCATTGCCTGCTTGTTCACTAGCACCCCAGCTTTAACTCACCAGTGAGCATCATCTCCCGGGTACCCCCGTCAATAAGTTCACTCGCTCTCAGCCTCTCACGTGTGACGATTCCCCAGCTCGTTATCAACCATGTGCCCCAGCCCAGGAAATGGCTTCTAACTCCAATTCCCTCTCCCTCATACCCACCTCTAATTAAACCTAGCTTGGCAATTTGTCTTCCTTATCTTTCCATCTGGCTGTTTCTCTATGTTCCCATCCAGGCTTTTCCAGCTCTTCCCTCAGCCCCCCCAGAGCTGCAGCCACTGAAGTGACCTGCCTGAAGCCACACTTTTGTTCCTTTCAGTGCTATCTAACTGTTCACAGAATACAGCCGAGACACCTAACCATGGCTTACCATCCACCCTGGGATCTTCTGACTGCAGCTTGCCACACCCTCAGTCATCCACCTGCTCTTTGTCCGCCCTGGGTGGATAGGTACCATCCTTCTGTATATGTGAAATGGTGTTTTCTTCTACAGCAGTGCTTCTCAACCTTCCTAATGCTGCAACCCTTTAATAGTGACTCCCAATCATAAAACTATTTTATTGTCACTTCATAATTATAATTTTGCTAGTTATGAATCATAATGTAAATATCTGATAGACAAGATATCAGATATGCAAGACCTGTGAGGGTGGAGACCCACAGGTTGAAAACCACTGTTCTATGGGTGTTCTCCCCCCTTCCTCTCCTTATCTTGCCTTTCTGGGGCTCTACATCCGCCCCACTATTGTAATATACTACCATGCCTTGTGAAGTTACTTTTCTGTCTCTTCTACTGACTATGGTGGCAGAGTAGGCAAAGATTGCAGTTCTTGCTCTGCACCTAGCATGGCAAGTAAACACAGTAAACAATGCATGCCTGAAGAATGAGTGTGTGGACAAGCAAAGTGGCAGCCGGAGAGGTGCCCAGGGGCCCAGAGGGGGAAATGTTCTTTACCAAGCTATGGCTAATGTCAACACAAGGGAAAGAGGGCCAAAGTCAGGAGTACAGGGACCAAGCAAGCCAGAGAAACTGAGGAAGAGTTGGAGGTTAGAGCACAGGCCACAGCGAAGTGAGCAGGAGGTTTGACTATCCCAGCAAGAACACCGAGGATCTTGCCTAGTGTGCCCTTAGCTCTCTCTGTGGCTCAGGCTATACCAGCCTGGTTTTAAAGGGAGGAAATTCATGTTTACCAAAGTCTCTGGGAAGATAAACAATTCTTCCTCATGGGAGAGACTAAGTCCCATTGGACTATGGCTCACATATTCTACCTACCACCTACCATCATCATTTTATAAAAGAAATGGTGTCTACGCTCCAGAAAGGGCTACAGTCTCAGAATGATTGATAGACCGTTCCATGTAGAAGTCAGCTTCAGTGAAATCTCCCTCGCTCTCCCTTCTCTCTCAGCTCCATAAGGCAGACGTGGACTAATTTACCAACTGGCATCCGAAAGCACAGTTTAATGATCCGTCACATTAAATCATGATTTGCCTTTGTCTGCCCACCCTTTGCCAAAATCGTGAACACTAACACGGAAGACAGGATGGCTCCCCCTCTTGGTCTGGGACCAGCAAGCATCCCTCTGTTCTCAGGGCTGTGGTCGCTACTCTATGAAGTACTTCTAATATCTAGCTCAGTCCGACTCCTTGGAATGTCTCTGTGGCAGGTGCAGACAGGTGTAACAAGGTCAGAATACCCACTTACCCTAGAGAAAACAGATTCCTCTCTTTGAGTTAGACTCAAGAAATGACCATTGCTCCCCTGTGCACCAGCCTAACTTTGTGAGCCAATTTAGATCCTTTATGTTGACCAAAAACTTGCCATTGAATGGGAGGCCAAGGCTGGCTGGGAGCTATACAGAGGGAACAGCTTCTTCTCCTTGGCTCTGTGTGCACTACAAAGGGTTACCCTTTGGTACCAGGACCTAGGTCAATCAGTACCAATACTACCAAGATCGCAGCTGTGTGTGTTTGTGCATGTGTGCACGTGTGCACATTCATGCGTGCATATTGAAAGTGGAGGTCAGAGTTCAAAGGAAAGTATGCAGAAGGGAGAGCGCTCCAAAGGTTCTGAAAATCCAGAATCTCCTTCCTAGGACTAGCAAGTGTTGGGAAGAGGCCAAGACTTATTTTTGAATGTTTCCTGAAAAAGATCTTTGATGTCTGGGAGCAGGGCGCCTTCGTGTCTGATTTTAGCCCTGCTAGAATCACGTGACACAATAGTATTAATAGCTATGCTTACCGAATGCTCGCTCTGCCTCAGGTATTCTTCCCAGAGCTCTGAGGGTGCACAGCGATTCTCAGGGTGGGTGCCGCACCAAATTCCAGAGGAGCAGAAACTCTTCTAAACCCAGACACTCTGGCCTCCGGCTCAGTGCTCACCCCCGCCCCTCTTGTTACCATACCCTTGAGGGATATCAGGCTCATTGATACCAGTATTATTTAATATGGGCCTTACTCTGCATTTTGTATCTTGAAGACCCAAAATGCTAGAATGTTCTAGAAAGTCAGAAAACCCATGGGCTAAAGAATGATGGGTCCTCTTCTGCTTCCTGATGCTCTCTCACATTTCCCAGAATTCCCAGCTACAGTGAACTTTGCCCTTGTTTTGCTCAGGAGGGGAAACTTCCTTGCAAAAGAGCAGCTAAGGTCAGAACTAAGCCTTTGGCTCAAGTGAAAGGTCAGACTCAGGGTCTTGAGCTCAGGCGCAGTCCTCCTGAGAGCCAAATGTCCCGCGTCCTAATAGTGTATCCCTTGGGGAAGCTCTGGGATGGGTGGTGGTCAGGTAATAAAAGGCAAAGGCTTCTCTACCTCCCTAAGTCAACAGCCTCTGCAGCAGCCCTGTCTCCAAATCGTCTCCATCCCCTCCTTTGTTCTCATTTTTGTCCTCCCAAGTCTGACCTATGTCCCAGTTCTGCCACACACTGAGAATCATTCCCAGTGATTCTCTTTGCTTGCAGTCACCTGCCCTCCAAAACACCTCTTCCTCTTTTCAGAGTTCCCTCTTAGGGGCCTTCTGTCCCCAATAAATCAGCTTGCCGCCTGCCTCTCTCGGTTAGGCCTGTTGACAGCCCACCTCTCCTGTCCTGTCAGTCACCGCCCCTCTCCTGTCACCTCCCCTTCCTCAGGGACTTAATTGTGGGTATTGCACATGCCTCAGCTCAAACCCCTTCCTCCACCACAGATCCTATGAACTGCTGCTCTCCAGTCCATATCCGCAGGAAGACTCTGCCCTTCCTTCCTGCGGGCAGGGCCACCTTTCCTCATTTTTATGTTCCTCACAGGCAAGTTACTCTGCCTGCCAGAGTCAATTTCCTCATCTCTAAAACCAGGATCATAGCAAAGTTGTGAGGCTTAACTGAGCGCACATATATAAGGTGCCTACCGCACGTCAGGGAGCAGCATGATCAATAAGTGCTTGCCGATTACGGGCTTGGATTTATGAGCGAACATGAGAATCCTTTGTGGAGTGAAGGTGGCTTTAAATTTCCTGTGATTTGATTTTCTCACTCTTGTCTCAGGATTCATTCCTGCTCCTGTACTCCTAGACATTGTTTTCAGTGGAGAGTTTGTGAACGGGTTTAAGGTACCCTTTGGGTCTCTCTGCATGGGGCTGATTCTGATGGGCAAAGCTTGAGGACCAAGGACTGCCCTGGATGCTGGATACATAAAAAAAGCCAGCACCTCTGGCCCATGTCCCTCAGAGCTTGGAAAGGAGACAGAGAAGGAAGAGATGCTTGCAATTTAGGGTGATGATTGCTCTTCTGAGAGGGACATGAGGGTTGGGGAGATGCTGGACATCGGCTAACATCAGCCCAGAGAAGAAACACACTATCTGGATTACTGAAAGATAAAGAGGTGCCCTTCACAGAGAGCAGCAGAGAACAAGGGAGGGGGTCTCTCCTTATGTTGTAACCAGGGAACAAGTCCTAGTCCACCTTCTGCAAGGCTTCGAGGACACACACACACACACACACACACTTCGAGGACACACACACACACACACAGTATCAGAAGAGAACATCAGATGAGCTGGAAAGGTCTCGATTAAGGGGTGTCATCTTGGACATGTATGTGCCACTCAGCTCTAAGCCAGGAGGGCAGCTGGGGTTGCTGCCATCATCCAGGTGAGAGGGTCCAGCCCAGGTAAATGGGACAAGCTGCAGAGCTGGACAGGGAGCCCCGAGACTCAGGGAGCACTAGACGATGGACTGAACAAAACTAGGGCAAAAGAACATGATTCCAAAGTGTGTGGTGTGAGTCGAGCGGTAAATGGAGGGACCTGGTCTAGGAGGAAGCAGATCTCAGAGCAAACAGGGGTTGGGTTCTCCTCTGTCTGAAGAAGTGACCTGGGCAGACTCAGGGAAGTCTGTGACTGAGTAATGAAGGAGACTCAGGCAAGAGGCAGGAGGCAGGAGGAGGGGTCCCAAGAGGAAGCAATAGTAGGGTTACTCTGGCCTTCTGCAGATTTATTTCTGGGTCGGGTCAGGTCAGAAAGCAAGAACAGCTTGTTTGTGAGAGAGGAGCATCCATCGATACAAAGGGTTCCTCTTGTGGGCTCAGAAATACCCAAGATAACCACCACTGGCATGTATAGACCTTAGTCTGTGATAGCCTAGAGGGACCGGACTGGCCTGGTGCTAAAGGTTCTGCCTTCTCACCTGGCTTTCTCGCCACCTCAGGCCACACACATGGCTCTCCACGTGCCATCCCACCGTCTGTCACCACGCTGGGCTTGGGCCTCCTTTCAGGCTTTCCCCGCCCACAGCTGTCATCTCCTCGCCTGCTCTTTTCATCTCTTGTCAAACACATTCTGTACTTGCTGGCCCCAGGCCCTGCATCACTTCTTCTTCTGGCCCGGGCGCTCCTCCTCGGCATCTTCAAGTACAAGCTCCGCCAGATGTACTGTTGCAAAAGCCTTGTCGCGTCTTTGCTGCTTTCCAGTCTTAAAGTAAGTTTGACATTCAGACAAGGGAGATAGCTACGCAGTGCTGCAGTGCTGGGATCCAGGGGCTGGGCCAGGAGCTCTCCAAGGACTTCCTGCCGGCGTGCCCCGCATCAACCTCACCTTAGCTCCGTTCAGCACAATGCACAAAGAGCCACAGCATCCCAACTAAAGAGGCTGAGGGAAAGCTCTGAGCTCGTACCTCTCCACACTTATCTGCACCCACCATTACCCCTCCACCTCTGCGTCTGCCTTGAATTCCTCTGACACGACAGAAGAGGGAGAAGAGCATCGTTATTCCCACTCTATGTGTGAAGAAATGGAGTCCTGAGAAGTTTCCAGAACACAACTTAAGGACCAGCTACGATGTAGTCGAAATACTTCTTCCCAACTCTCAGAGAGTCTTGGTATACCAGGTCCCTTGCCTGGGCCTCAGCTTCCTTCTCTGAAATGGGCACCATCCCTTCACCCAAAACAAAACAAAAAAAAAAACACTATAAGAGTAAAATGTTACACAAATACAAGACACAAGTCGTCTTACTTGGAGAACGCTCCATATCATCCATCCTTTCGTTTAGGAACAGCCGGGTATCCTGGCCCGAGTCCAAGCACTGTTTCTTCCCACCAGGAGACACATGCCTGATATGACACAAACCAGTGGTTGCAGGAGGAGGGACTGTCATGTGGCAGGCTCTAGGTGTGAAAGATGAGAAGTGTGACGGTTCTGGCTCTCTATTCCAGATGACACATTCAGGCAAGTGACCACAATGTGCCAAGCTGCCACCAGCAATCCATGCTCTGCCCAGCAGCAAATAATCTTGATGTTGTTGTGCTAATAGAGCCTATACTTCCAGTGGGGGGAAAATGGATGGCTCTGACCACTGGGGGAGGGAACAGGTGTGATTACCAGATGCCTGTGCCTCAGGCCAGAGGGGCCTGGTGACCTCCACACTGACAAATCTGTGATGAGTGCTGAAGGCTGGCTGGGGGAAACAGACACGGCGACACTATGAAAGGACAGTGCTAATGGTTCTGGAGGGTCCTTGAGTCTGCCTAGGAAGGGGAGTTTGTGGCGGGAACAATTAATTCAGGGTGATGCCAGGAGGAAGGTACTGAAAGCAGGAAGGTGTCATGTCTCTGGAAATAGCTTCCAGCCTGATTCCGCTCCTAAGTCAGTTCCTGTATGCAGCCTTACTGGAAGAAGCGTGTATAATGCAGCAGATGGAACTGGAAGTGACCTTAATAACCACCTCCAGTTACTTAGCTGATGGCTCATATGCAGAAATGGATGCTGTACCAGTTAGGGTTCTCTAGAGAAACAGAATTGATAGAATAAATCTCTCTCCCTTTCTCTCTCTGTGTGTGTCTATCTGTCTGTCTGTCTGTCCCCCCCCTCTCTCTATATATATATACACACACATATACACATATATATGTATATATAACACATGCATACATACTAAAATTACAGCTAGTCCAACAGGGGCTGTCTACCAACGGAAGGTCTAAGACTCCAGTGGTTGTTCCGTTCACAAAGTTACATGTCTCAGATGGCCTTCAGTATATCCCAGAATCCCTAAGGAGTAGGCTGTAATGCCAGTGAAGGAATGGACTTGCCAAGAAGAGTAAGAGAAAGCAGACAAAGAGGGAGAGAGTTATATGCCTTTTATATAGGCTGCCAGTAGAAGGTGTGGCCCAGATCAAAGATGAATTTCCCCCATCAAAAGATCTGGATTAAAGTATATCTTCCCACCTCAAAAGATCCAGATAAGAGGTGGGTCTCCCCCAAAAAGAGGAACATGGGATGTACTCACTCATATTTGGTTTCTAGCCGTAAATAAAGGACATTGAGCCTATAATTCAGGTTCTCAGAGAAGCTAAATAAGAAGGAGAACCCAAAGAAAATCATATAGGCATCCTCCTGAATATTAACCTTCATCAGGCGATGAAAGGAGACAGAGACAGAGACCCACATTGGAGCACCGGACTGAAATCTCAAGGTCCAAATCAGGAGCAGAAGGAGAGAGAGCACAAGCAAGGAACTCAGGACCGCGAGGGGTGCACCCATACACTGAGACAATGGGGATGTTCTATCAGGAACTCACCAAGGCCAGCTGGCCTGGGTCTGAAAAAGCCTGGGTCAAAACTGGTCTCGCTGAACATAGCGGACAAGGAGGACTACTGAGACCTCAAGAACAATGGCAACGGGTTTTTGATTCTACTGGACCTATTGGTTTCGTGGGAGCCTAGGCAGTTTCGTGGATGCTCACCTTACTAGACCTGGATGGAGGTGGGTGGTCCTTGGACTTCCCACAGGGCAGAGAACCCTGATTGCTTTTTGGGCTGACGAGGGAGGGGGACTTGATTGGGGGAGGGGGAGGGAAAGGGGAGGCGGCGGTGGGGAAGAGACAGGAATCTTCAATAAATAAATAAATAAATAAATAAATAGAAAAAAAAAGAGTTGGGTCTCCTCACTTCAAATAATTTAATTTAAAATAATCCTTCACAGATGTACCCAGCTACCTAGGTTTTGGTTAATTCCAGATATAGTCAAATTGACAGCCAAGACCAGTCATCACAGATGCTAAAGGGAGAACCCAGGTGTTCTTGTGCTAACCCCTAAAATTTCTCTCCTTATTCTATGATACTGCCTCAAGATGTTTGGCAAATTGCTGAAAGAAGCAAGTCTCTCAAGGGGAATGGAGATCCAGATCTATTACTTGGTATTTTGGCAAACAGCATAGGAAGATGGAATAAGGTAGAAACGCCTGATTTAGGCATTCAACTAACCAAAGAACTTCTGAAAACCTGCTGTGCTGGTTAGTTTTATGTCAAATTGTCACATGTTAGAGTCATCTGAAAAGAGGGAACCTCAATTAAGAAAATGCCTCCAGAAGATCTGGCTGTAGGGTTTTTTTTTTTTTTAAATTAGTGATTGACAAGGAGGGTCTTACCCATGGTGGGTGGTACCATCCCTGAGCTTTTGGTACTAGGTTCTATAAGAAAGCAGGTTGAGCAAGCCATGGAGAACAATCACTAGGGCACGCCCCTTGATGGTCTCTGCATTAGTCACTGCCTCCAGGTTCCTGTCCTGTTTGAGTTCCTGTCCTGACTTTCTTCTGTGATGGACAGTGATATGGAAGAGTAAGTCAAACAAACCCTTTTCTCCCTGACTTGTGCCAGGCATGGTGTTCTATCACAGTAATGGTAGCCCTAACTAAGACAGGAATAGCCCATAAGGTGGACATGTACCAATGGCAGCAGGAGGGCAGGGAGGGAGTTCCCAGATACCAGGTGGAGGAGCCGCTATTGACATCCCAGAGGGCAAACATCAGTTTTTCCACAGATACGTCCCCCATGGCCTTATATGCAGTAATCTGTAGTCTAAATTCCTCATGGCAAATGCTTCATCCAAATCACTTCCCCATTTTGGCACTAAACATATGTTTGAATTTCCTTCTGGAATTCTCTCCTTTGCCCGATTCTCAGACTATATGAACTAAGGGAAACAGATCCGGGGGCAGGCAGGGAAATCTGCCCCCAGAACCAAGACCACTCACCAGTAACTTGAAAGCCACAAAGGATGCTTTGCCAGTCGCCTGCCCGCGACAGTTTGGCCTAGGTGACAGAACAGCAGATGGCACTCTTTGTCTCATTAGATGATTGAGAAGTTACTTTTTGTGCCTCCAGGCAAAGCTAAAATATAATTATCCAACTATCTTAACTGCGAAACCCAGAATCCTTACGTATCACTTCTTCTCCTTGCTCCAAAGCCCAAGGTCATCTCATTTAGTCTGCCCTGTCTCTGTCTCTCTCTCTTACACACACACACACACACACACACACACACACACACACACACACACAGTACATTTGGCCTAACGGGCTTATGTTAGTTATAGAATGAGAACTATATATGAGCTTAGAATTTGAAAATCTGAGTTTGAGTTTCCGGTTAAGCATTGATGAACAGTTTAACCTTGGATAGGCTCCTGAACCTCTCTCCGAGCCTGGAGTGTGAGCCTCATCCAAGTGTGAGGTTCATTTCTACTTTTGGGGATATGCCAAGGTCTTAATAACTCATGCTGGTGTTCATTCTGAAGCATGGAAGTTGCTCTGGGGGATGAATAACACGTCACACTCCCCCATCCGCTCTAGTGCCTTTACCCCAAGACCAGTGTTTATCCCTCATTCCTCCCCTCTTACCTAGGAACAAATGCTCCAGCGTGACAGTTGTGGAACCACCCTAAGGCTTCCGTTGGTAAGATCCCATGGCAAACTCCTTTTCTGAAGTTGACCCCAGTTAAGACCAAGCTTAGCTTCATACTACTCCTCCCTCAGGGGCATAATTGCTACCTGGCTCCATTTTGTTCAGCCCACTTTGGTTCCTTTCTTCTATTAGAAGCTCCCCTCATATAGTTCTGTCATAAAATGTGCACAGGACACCCCAGCATTGCCATGGCATGGGGTAATGGTAGAATAAGGATGAGAGCCTTCTCATTGTTTACCGAGTTAACTCTTCAGTCCTTCTAAAGCCAAGACTTTGCTGAGCATGGTTTCTCTTCCAGAGCATTTTTTCTATTCCTCCCCTCCATCATCTCTTTCTCCAAACTGAATAGATTCAACACAGCACGGCTCTCCTGCCTGATAGTTTCCCATGCTCTTATTCCAACACACCCATCACCCAGTAAAACTATAAAGACCCATATATACGTTCCTGACAGTTGTAGCTAGAGTGTTATCTACTTCTGAAAGCCACAGATCCCCTCTCCTGCACAGGCCAGCTCTCCTTTATTCACAGAAATGTTTCTATCCCTTATGTTCTATGACATGAACAAGGCAGAAATAGCCAGACTAAAACCTGGGAGAGAGGGAAACGTTAGGGACTTTGCTGGACGGAATCAAGAAGAGGTATCTCAATGCAAGCCACATTTGAGACCATGGGGTCCCAGTACCTAACCCAGAACTTGATGTGTGGGAGATTCTAAATTCAAGTGTTGGCTAAATGAACTGAAAGCATGACTCGTGAATGGATAAGCGGATGCTGTGCACAATGGAGCAGGGACAAAGTTGGTGGCATTTTCTAGGAAACGAGGTCTAAGAAAACACATTCGCTAAGGTCATTTGTAGAGATGAATTCTCATTAGCCAGGGTTCCAGCTTGATCCTCTTAGGAAGACTAATGATTGTGCCTTTGGGAAATCTGGAAGTCAGAGCAAGCAGTGGCAGAGGAGGCCTGCAGGCTCCACCTTCAAGGGATCCTGGGACAGAAATAAAGGGGAATACCCCGTTCTGGTGGCCCATCGCCCTCCCCTTATCTGGGGAGAATTATCTCAAGACCCTTGTATTAGTTAATTTTCGCACAGCTGTGACCCAATATCTGCTAAGAAGCAGTTGAAGGAAGGAAGGGTTATTTTGATCCCAGTTTGGGGATGTAGTCCATCACGATGAGAAAGGCCTGGCATGGCAGAGGAAGGCTCTCAGCTGGCACTATTCCCTTCTGCCTGGCTCCACAAAACCAGAAGTGTGGAGCAGCCAATGCCGATGTTCCGTTTGTTTCCTCCTTTTAAAATATCTATGAATTTCATCGTTTATTTATTTTTTGAGTCTGAGTGTCCTGTAATCCAAACCAGCTCTAAGCTTTCTATAACTGAGGGCTAGCCTTGGACTTTCCCTCCCTGCCCCTCTCCTGAGTGTTAGGCTTACAGGATGAGCAGGACCGCACCCTCCCTCTCTCTCCCTCTTTATTAAATCTTAGTTCCTGGCCCATGGGATATCCACCCGCATTCAAGACTGGCATTCCACCTTCAGTTAAACCTCTCCAGAAACATCCTCCCAGCCATGCTTACAGGTGTGTCTCCTAGGGAATTCCAAGTCTAGTCCTGTCGACAAGGAAGATGAGCCGTCCCAGCACTGTAGACGCAGCGCCAAGTACCCAGACCTGCTGACACGGTTTAATTGCACAGCCACTCCCAAGATGCTCTGGAATTCCTCCTGTGGTTTCCTTCCTCTCGTGGTGCAACTTGGACTCCAAGCAAAGTGCACATAGAGACAACATCAAGGGACTCCCATCTTATCCTGACAAAATGGTTCTCACAGGGGGCCTGGAGAGTAGCAGATGGGGAGAGCTTGTTTGCAGAAGCTAAGTGTCTGTGGTGGGCTTCCCCCGCCCCGCATCTCAGCCTTGCCGCAGAATCACTAACACAGTGCTGAGCTAGTGGAATAGCCTTGACTCTGAGGGAATATGAACATTTTTTACGCTCAGCCGTTCCAGCCGTAAAGATTCTCATCCTATTACCGCTAAGTGACGAGCAGGAGGAGAGAAATGATGATGATCTTTGACAGCCATTCCAACCGAGTAAATACAAGGAGGGAGAAGTGCGTTCAGAGACTGGGCCACTGCCCCGTCATTTCCCAGGATGAAAAAGAGTGAAGGAAAAATGTCTTCCCAGTGAGACGTATCGAGGTGTAGAATTTTCCCTCCAGGCAAGCGATGGGCGCCCCACTGCTTCTTATCGTTTAGTTCTACACTGGACCAAAGACTGGAAGAATATGCCAGAAGGGAGCAATCAAACCCAGCCAGGCCAGGGGAGAGGCCTAATGAAGCTTCCCTAGTTTCTAACTCTGCATAGCCCTCCCGGACACTTGACCCCCTGCAATCCAAGTAATCCCATAATGGTCATTGCTAGGCAACAGCAAAATCAGACATTCACTTTATCAAAATACCTACCCCTCACAGCTGAGGGGTGTGTCTCCACTTGATGGCTTCCTGTTTGCCATTTATTTTATGTACTATTGGGATGATGACAAATCCAGCTGGTGGGACAGGGTTGAGGTAGAATAACTGGAAAACTGGGCTTGTTTATTGGGCCAGCCACTGTGTTGTGAACAGAAGCACTCTGGGGAAATATTCTTGGACTCTTAGCTCAGCTGAAGTTATCTCTTTCTTATACTAAAATTTCTCAGAATGATATACCACTACCTCCTACCAATCATGTGATATATCTCTATATCTATCTATCTATCTATCTATCTATCTATCTATCTATCTATCCATCATCAATCTATCATCCAGCCATATATCATTTATCTATCTATCTATCTATCTATCTATCTATCTATCTATCTATCTATCTATCTATCCATCATCAATCTATCATCCAGCCATATATCATTTATCTATCTATCTATCTATCTATCTATCTATCTATCTATCTATCTATCTATCTATCCATCATCAATCTATCATCCATCCATATATCATTTATCTATCTATCTATCTATCTATCTATCTATCTATCTATCTATCCATTTATCCATCTATCTATCCATCCTCTATCTATCTATCTATCTATCATCTATCCATCCACCTATTATCTATCTATCTGTCTGCCTATCTATCTATCTATCTATCTATCTATCTATCTATCTATATTTCCATGTCTTATTCATTATTGTGACCACAGGATCCAGGCAGTTACCTAGAGCCTGAGTTGTTGACAGAACAATGTGCCTGAAGTGGAGAAGTTGGGGTCAGGATGCCCAGTGCTCTGCTAAGTTGAAGAGGGATAAGCTAACAGGATGAGCGTATACCGCTGGACCATAAAGATTGACTGAATCTGGGCACAGTGGTCCACAACTGTGTAATGATGTGATGACTCGCGGAGTGAGTCTAAGTTATCATGTCCAACACTTTAAAGAAGATAGAGAAAGGGGAGGGGCCAGGATGTTTCAGAAGGTACACTGTAACCCTCCTCCCACTTTTCTCCAGGGACGTGCATGTCTAAAGCATGTAGCAAGGCTCAGCTTCAATGCTGTCATCATCATTCCGTGGATGTGAGGGGATAGGGCGGGTAGGGGAGGGATGTGTTACCCTCACAGTGTGAATGTGTGGTAACATGTGATCTATCACTTTCTGCACCTTTCTGGCTGTGGCTTCATCACGGATGCTAGTCCAGCGGTCCACACGGTGAGGACCTCCACCTTCCTTCCTCCCCCCCCCTCCCCATCACCTGACTTCTCCAGCTTCGGAGGCAATTTACCCCAACAGTACCCACTTGGCAGCTCTTGCTCTAATGCTCGGCTAATAGCTGTCTGTTCCAGGCGCTGTCCAAACGCATACTATAAATCAGAATCCAATTACTGTGGTAAGAAAATTGGAAGCAAATTTAATAAGCTCAGACCCCTCCCACGTGCGCTTCCTTCACTCTTCTCTTTTCAATAGCGAGAATTCTTCAGGAAGAAAAAAGCCCCTTTCCCGTAACTCTAGGACTGCTCTCTTGGTCTCTCATACGAAGCTCCTGAGGGTCAATGGATAACGAGAGGGGCTTCTTTTAGCTCCCCCTCTCCTCTCTGCTTGGAAGGCAGGTGGGAGAAAGTGGCTGACGGTCTCTCTGGCCTGTCTTTCTCTTTTATTTATTAAGCAAACAGACAATGGATCCCTATCTCACAGCAGACGCTGTAATAGACCTTCCATGTGCTCCTTACCCTACAGAGCAATTGACACCACAGCTAGCAGGACTTGTGCTGAGATGCAGGACGGGGATGCAAACTGCCTTAGCAGGAGCAAAGCCTGCTTCCCTGGGGCTCGGCTCCATGAATGAGGCAGGCAGCCAGTGTAGGTCACTGACCAGGGGGTAAGAATTGAATTGCAGGAGACACTTCTTAGGAGCAGCGATGCCAGTTACCAAAAGGATGGCAGGATGAGGACGGTGGGTGAAGGTAAAGGGAAAGAGGGAACAAAAGAGGCCAGCCTCCACATGGCCAGAGCCAGAGACACTGGCACTTGGACAGAGGGAGGGGTACACAATATATGGCATTGGGTACGCTTATCTCAGGGCCTCTACTCTCTCCTTAAACCCTGGGCCTTTAGGTAGAACCAGCTCATACATGGATTTCATCCAGACCACAGAAGTGGGCCGCCAGAGCTAGCCTGTGCTTCCTAGTATCTAAAAGGGCAAGCTCCCGAACCACCTGAGGTCTTGCTGAGCTAAATAGCTGGGATTCACTCCAAGGTTTTTGGGTGAAGCCTAAGAATGTGCATTTCCAACATGTGCCTAGTTGATGCCAATGCTGTTGGTCCTTTGGTCTGGAAAGCCAGACTCTGAAAGCTACAGTGAATCCTTGTCCTTCAAAGTGTGATCCATAGCCCGTAGTCATTGTCACTGGGGAATGTGTCAGACATGCAGAACCTCAGAACTGGAGAGAAGGTGCAGTGGCTAAGAGCCCTTGCTGCTCTTCCAGAGAACCCAGGCTTGGTTCTTAGGACCCACTTGGTGGCTCACTGTTACCAATAGTTCAAGTTCTCAGGGATCTAAATCCCTATTTTGGCCTCCTCCAACACAGTGGCACTCACTCTCTCAAACACACAGACACATAAGTAAAAACTTATAAAATAAAAAGCTTAAAAAAAAAAAAAAACAAAGAACTGCAGCCTGTGAGGCCCCACCCTGCATCTGCTGAGTCGGGTGGAGAGAATTCTCAGATGACTTGTCTGTTTGCCCGTTTAAGCCTGAGAAGCCCTTACCCAGAGCGGCTGCCCTCAAGCCTTGCTGCTCATTAGAGTCACTTGGGAGCTGAGCAAGGACACACTTGAGTTGATTGGAGTCTGGGTATCAACATATTTAAAAGGCTCCCCAAGTGCCTCTCGTGAGAAGCCTGGATTGAGAGCGGCTTAGACTGCTGCTGAATAGCCAGCATGCCACTCCATGTTGTTGCTCAGTCTCCTTCTCTGGCTTTGAGCCCGGCCTTGAACCCCAGTCTCTGTCCTTCTCCATCCCCACTGCCACACCTTCACAGTTTAGCATCTTCATCCTAGTCCTCGGGCTGGTACCTAATTCGTTTGTTTTCTACCCAGCATGTTTCTCTTCCACATGAGGCTCAGCCATCATTGCATAGTACGGTTTTTAATATCAACTATAAAATAGGTCAATGCTGTCTACATATTTTATTTGATCCTTGTAACAAGTAACGTGGGTGGGATTCTTACTGTTATTTTTATCCCTGCTTTTAAAAGAGGAAGGCAAGGTGTGGAGAAAGTTAGTGAGTCCCTTCATCTAGCCAGCCGTACAGCCAGGATGAGAAAGGATGTCTGATCCCAAAGACCCTTGTTCTGACCCTCTGGTGACCTTCTCTTCACTCCGCTTTACATTGGAGCTCTGGCCTGACCTTGCTGGTGAGGGACTGGTGATAAATATTTTCTTTTCACCTCTGGAGATTTGGATAAAAACCAAGGCCAGATTTACAGCAGTGAACCTCATTGAAATTTTGTCCTCCAAAAAAAGACATATGGGAAAGATATTTTTGGTTATCACAACTTGGTGTGGAATGGGGCAGGGGAGGAATATTGGCAACTAGCAAGCAGGGGCCAGAGAAGCTGCTAGAATCCTGTAATGTCCAGAACACCTCCTCAATGAGGAATCACAGAGCCAAAACTGTCATCAGTGTTTCTGTCAAGAACCCCTGACAACTATTAGCAATGCTACTCATAGCTGAGGTAGGAAGACCCCAAAGTGAGCCCCAGGGTTCTATTGGCCTGGGTGGACAAGCTCTTGGGGCTGCTTCAGGACCCATCAGGAAGACTGGGCTCACAGAAGGATTAGAAAACTTGGCGTGGGACTCCAGCCATGGAGTGATGGTTTCCATAAGCAGGAGCTGGGTGAAGGGGAGCATGTACCTAGGACATCACCCAATGATTTGAGAGAGAAGGACTTGGGCACGATCACAAGATACCACCAGCAGGGGGCAGCACTCTACTAAACTCAGCCTGGGGCTGGATAATCTAATTGGCACCTGCCATAGTGCCAGTCTAGGACTTTGCACTCAGTGAAGGATCAAGGCTCCCAAGTTGACTTCTGGTCCTAGGCACCCATCCCAATTCTGAACCCTTTGATCTCCACTCTTATGCTTTTTTGGATAAAGTTCTCCGAATCCAGAATTCTCCAAGTGGCACACTTCCAACTCCTGCAGGGTAAGGTTGCTGCCCTGAGGCAGGCATATGGCTAATATTCTTTTCCCTTTTGCCTCCTCAAAGAGTGTCTGGATGTTCAGTCCTCTCGGTCCTCTTGCTGTCTCCCTATTGATCCTGTTTGTTAACAGATAGAGTTCTGGGTAGGTACAAAGTCCAGGGCTGGCTGGCCAGTTGGGTTCTTCAATGGGGGGCGGGGGTGGGCAAGCTCAGGTCTTCATTGCCTGCCACCACAAGTCTGACCCTTGTACAAATGTTTGTTTCAGCTTTGCAGATCACAGGTAAAGTGGGAACACAGAACTCAACACACTCAACTGCTTGATGAGCTCCTGGAGCGTCCTCCTGGGGCTGAGAGCAACTCTGATTGCCCTCCAAGGACCCTCGCCTGGTTGTATCAGTACCTTCCCCGCCCAGCACAGGTCCTGTTTCCTTCCTGGGGTGGGGGCGCTGGCATCTAGAATCAGGACAAGAGAGCAACTACTTGCCTAAGACCCAATAGGACTTCTCAGCCTTCTCTCTTTTTACCTGCCCTCCCATGAATAGTTACTGCTCTAGGAAATATAATAACTTGATATTTAAATTTTGCTTAGAGAGAAGTAATAGGATAAGGGTTGGAGAATTCAAATAGCAATATTGAAAAGAATTTCAACAGGACTATGACTTTAAGACAGTTTAGGCCAGTTTGGCGGCAGCGGGGGGGGGGGGGGAGCTCTGGCTATAGGAGACACGGGCAATACTATTTGGGTAGACTCCTTTAAAGGAGAGTTAAGTTTAAAGAGATGGCCACAGTTAGAAGAAGGCAGGCTGTTATCCAGTTTGTACCCTTGCCGCATTTATATGGACAACCAAGACTCCAGCACAATGTAGTCACGATAGTGACTAACAACGACAAGTTGAGTGTCTCCATTGGATGCATGTTGCAAAAGACAAGATTTCCAGGTTGTGCAGCCCCGCTTTGGAAACTAAGATGGAATGACCTCACATAGTAGATACTCAAGAATTACCAACCTGATAAGCCTCAATCATTATAAAAGTCCTTTGCACATCACTCCTTTTTCCCACAACCTAGGGACCCAAACAAACAAAAGAGGCCAAGTTGAGAGTCTAAAGTCAATACTCTATGCCTTAAGTCAACACTATACCCTTCCAGCTGAAAAGCCTGAGAGTCTCTTCCACCCCAGTGGCCAGGTTGCTGCTGGAGTGAGTGCCAAGTCAGTGTCATGAGGAAATAAAAGTCATCTCTGTGGGACTCTTTGGCAGGTCTGGGCCAAAGCCTGGAGGCTGGGAGGGGAAAATAGGGTTAGGACCAAATTGCTTTGTCTGTTATCAGTAGGAAGCTTAGGGACCACAGGGACTGAAGGAGCAGGTGGTGATAAGACAATGCAGCTTCCATTTTTGCAAAGCCTCCTTCTGTGGAAAAAGAGCTTTCTACGTTGGCTTAGGCCTGCTGTCTGTCGCCTTCTGGCCTATCCAAGCCGGTGGCAAAAAGGAAGCATTAGGAATGGACCCCCGGGCAGGCAGAGGGGAAACCAACGTCAAGGGAAGAGGGCCCTCAGATTCTCTTCTCGTGTGACAAAATGCACATGACAGAAAGGATTTTCCCCTGTGACAGGAGGGACAGCAACCTGGATTCCTGAAGGCATACCCATCTTGTTCTTCCACTTAGAAAGCCAGGCTGGACCACAGGACTTGGCCAGGGGAAACCAGGCCCTGCCTTCACGAGTGTTACAGAATTCAGCACCTAGGATGCTCACCAAGTGAGGTGCAGGTACACCCTCTATGGTGGGCCTCCCACTCTCTTCAACCTCCGAGTAGCAAGCAGGGTCTCTGGGATGGTTTGTGGCAATGTGCAGGGAGTAGCACATATATATTACTCCATCACGTCACTGATATGATGTATCTGATGGCAGAAACTGATTCACCCGTCCCAGTTCATAGCACTGGGTGCTAAGTACTATGGGACCTCAATCAAGCCTGTGCTGATCTGTCCTGGCTCAGAGAAAAGTAAGGTACCTACATGAAAAGAGGAGGAAGTACCTCTTATGCCGTGTGTCTGGGACAGCCCGATTGCTGGAGATCCGCTCGCTCTCCCGCTGGTTGAAGGCATACAGCTTGTAGGGATCATCGCCGACGCGCCACTTTTTGGCATTCAGATACCTCCGCTCGTCAAACTGCTCCCACAGGTCATCCCAATCCGCATCGGAAGGCTGTGTGACATGAATGGAAGTCTGCGTGAGAAGGCTCCCTGCACACCACTGGCTTCCGTCCATCTGTCAGCAACCAGCCAGAGACTAGGCTTGTTCTGGCAACGCTGAGCTCAAACATGGGGCCAGGGGCAGATATTAGCGAAAACACCAGCAATAACAATCGCACACAGAACAATGATACTATTGCTCCTGCCATTTGTCGAGCACAACATACCAAGTCCTAGGACTGTGGCTCCCACACAGTTGTTCGGATTGGCAACTTCACAGGTGAGAATTCAGTCTCACATAAGCATTGTGCCCAAGATCCACACTTAGGAAGTAGCAGAACCCAGGCCAGCATTCTGGTACGCTGACTCAAGAGACCATCTTCCCAGGATGGCATTAGAACATTCTATACATGGTGCAGATAAGCTGGACCACAGTGACTATTCTCTAGGTCATCAATCTACAATGGTGTGTGACCTGCTAGACACCTTGGTCCTTTGTTTCTCCAAGCCAGGAACCCATAGCCACTCTTAGGAAGCATCATATAGGAGGACACAGCACTTCAGAATATGGAAGGTGACTTCCATTTTCATAATATTATCATACTCAAACTCTCTGAGAAGAGTAGGGAAGAAGGGACACAAAAAGGTTAGCGGTCTGGCAAGTGTCAGGCCTTCTGGATCCTTCCAACAAGAGAGGAGAGGGGCTGCCACCCTATCAGAGTCCATGACGCCTGGTTTACCCTACCAACACCAAACCCATAGCCAACAGTTTCTCCAGCCAGCTAGCAGGTCTGAGCATCCTGGCCTAGACCCTGGCAAGCTAGATGTTTGCACTTGGCAGCCACTTCCCAAGAGATGTTACCGTGAGTAGTCTATACCCCCAAACCCCAGACCTTTCAATTCCATCTAAACCACAAATGCACCTCCAGGAAGAACTCCCTGATGCCCCTAAATGGGATGGCTGATGTCCTGGGGCCGGCATTGTTATCAAGCAGAAGCGGCTCATTCATATGACCCTAATAGCTGAGCAAGGATCTCACACTGAACAAATCTTAAGTGAGAAGAAACCGGTTACTCTGTCACAGAATTCTAGCTGTTCTTGCACACCAACACCCAAGTGGGAGGTACAGGGGGAGGCTTGGTGACGGTTGCACAGGCCCCGTGACAGGTAAGAGGGGCTATACCAGCATGCATGCTCCTCTCAGGCACTGTGAGATCTTATCTGGTAATTGATCTCTCTATTCCTCTTTGTTATCTCTGTTTGAAACAGCATTTCCCTCTAATAGCATAAAATGAAGCTCTGGAAACGGGCGATTTTATCCAATAATTGATTTTATTAGTGTCTTATGATATTGCTGCTCCGGAACACGCTAGGGGGAACGCGGGTGGGTGTGGAAAACCCATAACCTGTGCTGTGCAATGTCACGACTTGACAGCTGTCACCTCTGGTGGGAACATCACCCCAGGGTAACCCTGACATCCCATCCTCATGGGAAGGGTCGTAGAACTGCCTTCCATTGGCTCACTGCCAACTTAATTCATTACTATTCTCTAAGTAAGCTGTAACCCTCACAGTGCTCTGAGCTAACAGGGAGTGAAGAGGTGACAATAGTACCTGTCCTGGAGAGGTCCTGCTCTGTGTACTGGCATAGACAGAAAGACACACACACACAGACACACACACAGACACAGATAGACACACACAGATAGACACACACATAGACACACATAGATACACACACAGACACAGACTATTCGTGAGTGTGGGATAGAATAACAGAGCCAATAGTGTGCATGTGTCTACAAGAATTTATAAAATCCGGCTTGGTGGCATAGACCTCTGTGATCTATGAGGTTGGCTGCACCTGTGTGGAGCCCTAGATTCAAAACCTAACTGAAAACATAAGCCAAAGAAAAAAGTTTATAGACTATTAAAAAATTGCTTGTGTACTTATGAGGCTGACAAGATCTGGTGTTGGTCATATCTCCAAAATGATATTTGACCAAATGCCTGGGCACCCTGTGGCCCAGTTACATTGGTATAGAATGAAATATTCAGAGGATATACATAAAGGAAGACTCTGGAAAACAGCTGAGTCTTAGAAAGTAGGCCATAGGGAAAATGATTCTGGCTAAACAAGTGGGATGAAGAAGAGGGAAGAAAACTTCCACAAAATGACTGGTTAGGAAATGATCTTGATAGATCTTGATGTCTGAACTGGGGTCTTGCAGCTCAACAAAGCAGATGGAGGACCAGGCACCCTTGGCAACAAGAGGCTGGGGACAAGGACGCAACCCACCTCTTGGGCCTTTTGCATCAAGCAGAGGCGTGGAGCCGCGAGGGCAGGAGGCCAGAAGTTTCTTGGCCTGGCTCTCTCCACCCACGAGGCAGCTAAGCATCCCTGGTATCTCTGGCAGGCACAGTCTTTGTGGAGAAGGTGCCATGAAGACTCAGCTGGAATTCTGGCCCCAGAATATGGGGACAGCAGCCAGCTGGCAGGATAAATCATATGAAAAGTCAGTAGGAGGCAGCCTTGGAGGGGACTGTTCCTCTCAGGGCGTTTAGACATCACATGGTGCTCATTCACAGCTTGCTGCGTCGAGACCCCTCAAGGAGGACAACCTATACTGGGAGCTGATCTTTCCCACAGGGACATCTGGACGTGTTATATAATGGGGAAGGTATTTTCAAAATGGTAACGGTAATATTTTATGTTGCATATGTGCACATAGATTGTCACAGATTCCTCCCAGGACTGATCTCCATCTGTACAGGGAGGGATCTGCTTATGGAAGCTGGTAGGTAGCTTACACAAGCTCATCACCTTGCAAGGGATGGGTCCACTGACTTAGTCCTACTACAGAAGCTCCCACCTCCACAGACAGAGTCAACAGGAGGGTAAAACATGTCCCAAGGGCCAAAATAGGTTCAGCAAGGACCTCACAGAGCCTATGGAAAAGCCTCTTCACTGGGACCGTGACTTCCATAATGACTTACTTCGCATTAAATGTGCATTGACGCAGATATCCTATGAAATTCCATTCCTTAGAGTGGTGCTTCCTACATGCCATTTATACTTTATTTTATTTTACCCTTCTTGCTTCAGACTCACTATTCTCGAGTAGGACAGCTCCCCTTAGAAAAGGACAGTGCCGAGCCTGAGCAGGAAGCCATTGGAAGAGAGGGCTCTCATCTCATCTAGGCTCTGCTGCCTGGTTATAAATGCTTCTCGTCCTTGCTGGAAGCAGGTTGACTAGAACCTGCTACTGCACGTGTCTTCCGCGTGGCAACTGCATGCAAGGCCTTGGCCTCTGTCCCTTCCTCTGCCCGTGTGTAGCATGTATGTCCTGTCCAACTTGTGTGATATGAGCAGCATATCTCAGATTTATCTCTATAGCATGCCACACTCTACAGCGTTCATATACAGACATGTGTGGTCTACTCCACCATCCTCCAGTCCCCAGGTACCTCTACTTTCTCCCTGAGCAAGTCCGTGTTTTCCAGTGTAGCTTTTACCCAAGCCTTGCCTTAGATACTAGACGATGTTTGCTTGCCCAAGTAATGGTATCAATGCCCAGTTGCCCATAGTTGCTGCTACTTTTAGATTTATCTTACATATGTAAATCTTTTGCCTGCACGCATGTGTGTGTGTTACATGAATGACAAGTGAGGTCAGAAGAGGGCATCAGATCCCCTGGTTACAGAAGGTTGTGAGCTACCATGTGGGTACTGGGAATCAAGCCGGATCCTCTGCGAGAGCAGCCAGTGGACTTACTCACTCTTGCCACCCCCAATTTGCTGATTCTTGAATGTATTCTTGTATTAGACAAGGCTCCCCTGAGAAATAGAATCGCTCTCTCCCTCTCTCTCTCTCCCTCTCTCTATGGGGGTGGGGGATAAGGGACCAGGGAAAAAGCTCACTCACTCACGACTTGCAACCTAAGGCCAATGGCAGTCTTTGCCTGCCGAATTCCTCCTTTCTGGGAGAGAGGGAGAGGCCAGTCTTCATCTCAAGCCTTCAGCTGACTGGATGAAGTCCAGCCGCACTTTGGAGTAGATTCTGTTTTACTCACAGCCCACCGATTTCAACGTTACTGTCATTTAAAACCACCCTTGCAGAAACATCCAGGATAGTGTTTGACCACATACCCGGACCCTGTGGTTTTCACGGCGCCTCTATCACAGCCTCAGAGGGAAGGGCTGTGTGGAGAATAGCCATTGCAGATCCTTACAGATTTGAAATCCAATAGTCCCAGTTTTCAAATGAGGAAAATGAGATATGGGGAGGACAAATGGTGTGCTCGAGTTGATAGAAGGGGTATGTTCTCTAAGCCTGGACTAACCCCCCATGTCTCAGTAGACACTGTTTCTAAGCCAGCTGTAGGTGACTGGAGCCCCACCTGCTCACACCCAGGCTGTTTACAGGACCACAGCTCTGACCAGTGTCCCCACCCTCAGCCCAGCACTGTTTCCCATCCACTGTGTGCTGCTCCAGCACCACAGCAGGTCAGGGGCTTCCTGGGAACTCTTCCTGCCAACCAATAAGCTACCACCACCCCATGCACCTGATGGGTTCTCTACAAGGAAAATCTTTAACCCCCATCGAGGGTGAGGCTAGGGAACACGCAGGAGGTTGCTGTCAATAGAACTGGGGCGGTGGAATACTGAACAAGGGGGAAATGTGAGGTTGCCCCAAAGTTAAAGATCTCTGAGAAGTTAAACCTTGGCTCCCAGAAGATGGAAGATTAAAGCCCATTCTGAAGTAATTAAGCCTAAGAAGGGGATGGAGGAGCATCGATGGGCGGTGCATTTGACTTTCAGGAAAGGGGGAATTGCTTATTCTGACTGGGAGAGAGCGTCTGTTTTCCAGACCCTGGGACTCCAACAAGGATCAGCGAAAGAATTGGAAAAAAAAAAGAAAGAAAAAGAAAAATCACCACATCACCAGAGAGAGAGAGAGAGAG
This sequence comes from Alexandromys fortis, assembly GCF_014885135.2. Classification (NCBI taxonomy): domain Eukaryota; kingdom Metazoa; phylum Chordata; class Mammalia; order Rodentia; family Cricetidae; genus Alexandromys; species Alexandromys fortis. Next base: position 1,915,205 of record NW_026068019.1, read on the forward strand.
AGAGAGAGAGAGAGAGAGAGAGAGAGAGAGAATTGCTACTTTAGATAAAAGCAGCAGAAACTATCAGCACAGTGAAATCCCCCAAGGACTCTAGATACTGGAGTCATCCCACAGAGGAGAACACTGTGCAGGCTCAAAAATAGATAAAATTGGGGAGAAAAAAAAGACAAATGAAACAAATGGCCAAATGGATCCCCAAAAGACCAAACAGAACTTTGGAGCACTGAAAGGTACAGCCGGTGAAGTCAGAACCACACAGGACAATGAGCCATGCTGGTGGCTTGCAAAGCGCTTTTGCTCGAATAGTAATAAAATAATGATTTCTTTCACTTTTGAAGCAGGTGGGACAGTTATACAATCTCCATTTTATAAACAAGAATACAGAGATTATAGGGTTCAAACAGCTAAGACTCTCAGACAGCACGTACGTACGTACGTGTGTGTGTATGTGGTATGTGTGTGTGGTGTGTGTGTGTTCGGTGTGTGTGCAGTGTGTGTGGTATGTGTGTGTGGTGTGTGTGTGTATGTGGTGTGTGTGTGGTATGTGTGTGGTATGTGTGTGTATGTGTGTGGTATTGTGTGTGGTGTGTGCTTGTGTTGTATGTGTGTGTGTGGTGTGTGTGTGATGTGTGTGTTGTGTTATGCGCGTGTGTTGCAATGGGTTTGAACCTAGTGCCTGTGGTCCTCATCTATTACTTCTGTCAACATTGGTGTCTCCTCCACATCACTGGATGTGCTATTCAAACATTGGTCTTCCCCCCACCTGTCAGTCAGTTCTTCATAAAATACGAAAGGATGGACTCATTCCTATGCTCTCATCCAGCCAGCAGGAAGTGACCTTGCTTTTGCAAGGCCGGCCAGCAGAGGGAAGGGGCACAGCACCCCATGCCTTCCACGCCACTGATGGGACTCCTAGCACAGGGAAAGGTCCTGGGAGGAAACCTCTATGGGGGACGCACTCACGCCAATGGACAAGCTCCAATCAAGTAGAAGCCAGCCAGCCTGGCTCACCTGACAAAGGGAGGAGCCAAGGGACAGCACATCAATTACAGATTATTAGATCAGATCTCCATTTTCATATTTCCTCCATGTATTATCACCTCTTCTTCTCACTGGAATTCTGTCTTGGGAGTTATTTAATTGATGTGCAGAAATCTAAATTTAATTTATTATGATCTAACTCACTTTAGAAGCCAAATTACCCTGCGCCGGAGAAGGATCAAGTCAATATCCCACTTGGCTTTCTATTTATCTTCCACAGGGTTTTCTCTCTCCTCTTTAGTATTCATTTTATCTCAGGTGCTGGCCATAAATTTAAATTTTCCTTAAAATTAGGCAATTGCTCCTTCAATGTTAGAGTTTAATGGTTAATTTTAATTATAGGAGCATCACCCCGTAAAGAGCTGATAGACAGAGTGGACATATAATAGAGGAGAAAGGGCCATTTCTCAGACCAAATGAGGTAGCCTATGATTCAACAGGGTGAGTTTACCCTCACCCCTACACCACCCGCTTCTGGTTGCTTTAATCACCTCCCCCGTCACCATCCCGAGACAGCTACTTTTTGACTACACAGGTGCTGCAAGTTTTGAACCTGTGCACTCGTCATGGGAGGTAAGCTAACTGGGATGCTGAGTCTGGACCCCTCTCCATCACTGGCTTCTTCACTTGGTGGTAGGTCCTATTGAATCACTGGCAAAAGCAATCTCTTTCCTCTCCCCTGCCCACGGTTGCCCCCAATCTATAGGCTCTCTGCCCACATTTCAACTGCACACCACATGGGAATACAAGGTTGGGGGATGCTTCTAGCTTCCAGCTTCCAGGATGTAGAAAACTTCCAGTAATTATCATAATTGCCTGAAAAACTCCAAATGTGAAATATAATATGATTAGCTGAATGGATAGAAGCCCAGGCTTTGTTTTTGGAATGGGATGTGTGTGGGGGGAGACTCACACAGTGTGGACCCTACATGGAGTTTAATTTGCTTACTAATTAGCATGGCTGCAGGGTGCCAGCAAAGTCAAGTCAATGTGATGGCAAAGAGGAAAGGTCCCTGGCACATGCCACGGCGTGCGGCGGCAAATGCTGATGGATCCGCTCCCTGTTCTCCAAGGGGCATAAATGCCACCACCAGAAGCTAAATCCAAAGATCCCTGATAGAACCAGACATTGCTAGATGGGTGTCACCTGACGAAGGGATGCTTTCCAACTGGTGATAGATGTCAGACAGAGAGCTGACTCTGCTCCCGGTGTCCAGCATCCTCTGGGACTCCTTTCTGTATAGAGACTGATGTAGTAAGTTGTCTACTGGGACTTGGGAAGACCCTGCATCAGGACGGTTGATCTGTCCAGGACAGGAGGTTGCTACTGGAGACGAGGGTTTACTGGGGTAAGGAACCAGCACCCAGGAGAGATGAAGAAGGGACTGGATGCAGCGGAAGAGCAGGAAGTGGCCTGGAAGAGTAGATGCAGAAGAGTGCATGCAGAGACACATTGTTTGCTGGGAACACGGGTGTAAGGTCACCACATCAGAGTGGAGAAGGCTCTGGAAGGCTGATGTTGTGACTTCCTTTCAGCAGAGATGTGAGAAAAGAGGAGGGCAGATTCCCCCAGGATGGCAACAAAGCCAGAGGAGCCTTCCGGGGCCTGAGTCTCCTACTCAGAAGTCAATCAAGCCTTTTGAAAATTGCTTCTAGAACAATAAAAAGAAAGCTGAGAATTCGAGTTCCCAATGAGAAAAGAGTTCTCCCCTCAAACCCAGGCTTTTCTCCCCTCCCTGGCTGGCTGCAGAAATCCAGCAGATATCCTCGGGCATCGTCAGAAAGCTCCTCAGCTGCTCGAAGAAATAGCTTGCGGGGCCAAGCAATTTTCCAGGGGCCCTGGTGAACCAGAGTCTCTGGTAGAGGTCACGAATGAGCAGAACTAGGTTCACTCGGAGCAAAAACGTGAGCCAGTGGTGTGTGTGAGGGGGGTCTTGCCACTGCTGCACACCTGCCAAGTTACGTGGCATTAAACCTCCTTTTGGGTGAACTGAAACATGCACACGGGCTGACATCAATGGAAGGAAAGAAAAGGGGTCAAGAAAGCCAAAAACAGTAGAAAGGTGCAGAGTAAGAGCTGTGCCCTCTTGGTCATTGTAACACAATTTTTCTGGTCAGGAATGCATGCTGGGTATTAATGCCAGGGGAGGACAAGATGGCAAACGGGGATGCACAGCCCAGGAATGGAGCTTGGCTTCCCTTAGCACCTATGCTCTAGGTGGAGGCTCCCCCAAACACGCTTCTCCTTCAGCTTCCCAGGTGACTACTTTCTCTCTCCATCCCAAGGGCAAAACTCATCTCCCCCACCCTGCTTTACAGGACCAAATCCGATCTCAGATGTGAGGGAAGATAGGAAAAGCCACTTGGTAAGGCACAGTGCATATGTAACATAGTGCAGTTGTCAACATGGCTGCGGTTACTGTCATTTCTCCTGGAACCTGAACGCTGACGGGGAGAAGGAAAATGCAATTCGCCTTCAGTCAATTTATATTTAGCTTCTTCTTTCTTCCCTGGACCAGAAATGGGGTCTGTGGCAGCATCCACAAGAGACTGGAGGCTTCACCTCCCTGTCCAGCTCTCGGGGAATGGCCGTTAGTAATGGGAGTTCTTCCCGGGGCTCAACGCTCTACCCCAAACTTGGGTTTAAGCACAGTGCCGTGCAAATGATAAGACAAGAGACTATTTAAAGAAACTAATATATGAGGTTATTATCAGCTCAGAAGGCTGTGGACTGAGCTTTGTGCTGACTCTTTTTAAATACACAGTGGTTTTAAAAAAAAAAATGGTGAGGCCGTGCTGGATAACTGTAAGGAAGACGGGTACAAGAACAAAAGGCTGGGCATGCTTGGGACCCTGAGTTTGCTGAAGGTCAAGGGACCCGGACTAGGGGCTATATGCTTGCATTCTGGCCCCCTTTATTCCGGTGGACTTGTTACCCCCATGGGGCCATGTTGGGGCCTCCTGAACTTTGCTACAATGCATAGGCCTACAGCTGTGTTCACCAAGGTGGCTGACAAGGTTTGCCATTCCCCAAATTTCCTTCTAGTATAAGGGAAAGTTGTGTGTGTGTGTGTGTGTGTGTGTGTGTGTGTCCCCGCGTGCATGTGCAGGCATGTTACTGAGAACTGAATCACAAGTGTCACATATGCTAGGTAAAAGTTGGATTACAAAGCTACACTCTCGGCCCTAGTTTGGTTATCTTGTTTCAGTGTGTGTGCGTGCATGTGTGTACATGTGTGTGCAGGTGTGTGTATTTTTTCTTGAGACTAAATTGCCCAGGCTGGTTCTGCACTCACTCTGTAGTCAAGGCTGGCCTTAAATTTTCCATCCTTCTGCCTCAGTCTTTCAGGTCCCTGGGGTTACAGGCCTTCACCCACACACCCAGCAAGATGGCTCTAGTGGGAGAAATCAAGATGAGAAGTTATAGGAAGCCCAACAAAAGGACTGGGTCACAAGTTCTATCCTGGGTGGGATCACCCACAAGCCAGCAAATCCTTACGTAGTATTTTTCTGAATGCTTGTTTCTACTTAAACACGTCACTCCTTCGAATATCAGAATAAACCTGGGCAGGTACTTTATCTCATTTTAATAAAGAGGCCACTGAGTACTCTGGGGTGAAAATGACTTGGCAGAGGCCACATAAGCAAGTAAGTCAGGGCACTGGGTCTAACCACAGGTATGTGTGTAGAATCCATGCCCACTCTTGTCCGGGACCCATCAAGGCCAGTGTCACTCATAAAAAGAGACATCCTTGACCAGCACCTGGGTAGGAATAGAATAGTAAAAAGAAGGCAGAGAGAGGAGACGCTGGGTAGAAGCTCAGCTTTGCCAAGACTATGCTAGAGACACCTTCCCTCGCACTGGGCGAAGACACCCCCTCCCCCCCGAAACACAGCTAGGAAGAGAATTTCAGAGTTAAGTGTCCCGGAGCCCTGTCACCCATTCCCCAAAGGTGACATTAGCAGAAAGCCTCCAGCTCTCAGCTAAGCAGAATTTGTCCCCACTCTCTGTGCCTTCGCGACAGAGGATAGATCTCCTGAGATACCGCATGCAGCCAGGGCTGAGAGCCTAGTGCATTTTTCTCTCAGCTCCGTAAATAAGGTGACATCCAGATGCCCTCTGGCTCCCTCAAAACTAGGTCAGCCACTGCACGTGGAGGTGTGGGCTGCAGCGAATGACTTTGAAGCGACTTCATCTCCTGGGTCTCTGGGAGGGCCGCTGGCCATCTTTTCATAGAAGGGGCTCTTTTTATGTCAAACGTGGACCCACAGTTCCCAGACAGCCCACTGCTGAGACTGGGAGGGGGTGGGATGCCTGTCTCAGGCAAGGGCAAATTTAGTGCTGTGAATGATACCCAAAGTGATAGTGGCAGTCTAAGCTGAAACACTGGGAGACATCCTCATAAGCCTGTCCCCAACACTGAGCATCTCCCCGGCACAGCCGAACCTCTTCCACAGTGTCTCATATGAACTGTCAAAGGAGGATTTATGAAACACAGCTTACATAAACAACACTCTCAGGGGCATTTCCCTCACCGTGGGAAGCACCAATAGTTTCTCCCCAAATGGCATGCTTGTCACCATCCATCCTTGTCCGAAGCCCCTGTGGCACAGTCCCCTGCAGTGGTAGGGATGCCATAGGCTAGAGGGACATTGAAATGGACTCCCCAGGATGTCTATTCAGTGGCTGTCTCTCTGTTTCCTGGAATAAGACCCATCACCCAGTACAGCGCACTGTGGAGGGCAGATTGGCTGTTTAGATGCTTTCGGAAGAGAGCAACGACTTCACCAGGGAAGATCTGATGAATGCTCCACTTTATAAAAAGAATTCACTATCACTACAAGGTTTCTTTAAGCAATCCCTTTCCTTAGTCCATTACAATTAGATTCCGGAGACAAAGAGTCTGCAGCCCCCAAACAGTTTCTCCTCAGCTGTATCCAGGGAAATGAGGTGCCCTCACCTCTCTGTCCACCTCTGACCTCACCCCGGACTCAGAGCAGCAGGAAAGCAGAGTTCTGTGAATCACCTCCACTCAACGGGACAGACCTGTCCTTCCTAATACTTTGTTCTCCCACAGGACTGACTAGGGTGTCTCAGCTGACATCTCTCCCTCTCAAAGGACAGAAGTTGAGCTCAATGAGATGCACCAAATCCTCAAATTTGCCAATACTGCTAGGCGTGGTTCTTCTCCTTCTCCCCAGGACCAGTCTTTCCCTTATCATTCCCCTCAGAACCTCAGGTCTGCTGGAGTGTGGGCATCCTTCTTGAAACTGGTCTCTGTCCCTGAGCTACTCAAGGCTGGCTATGCTCCCCGACACCTACCCCCAGCCTGGCAATTTCCAGCTCTGGCCAAGAGTCTCTCCCAGCACATTAAACATTAAGGCTTTCCAGGCAGAAGAGGAGGTTGAGTTTTCTCACTGCCTCTGAAATCAAGGTGGTGGTGAGCAGAGGTGGTGGGAGGGCGTGGCAAGTACAGAAAGTAGGTCATTAGTGGTAAAGACTACAATTTTCGGTTGGTTGTTAATGCTCTGTTTATATGGATTTCTTCAAATGTGACATTTTAATGGCATCATAATTGTGTGATTACAGTGCAGTCGACACCACGTGGAGAGGGAGGGCGACAGGGACTCCAGAGAGCTGCTGGGGAAGGCAGCTCCCTCCATGGCTGGCTGGGGGTACCCATTCAGTAATTCTCAGAGCAGGATGCTTGACAAGCTTGAAAATTGGTTCCCCAAGGGCCCTCTGCTAAACAAGAGGCACTGGCTCCCAGGAAGTCTTCCTGTTGCTTAGCGTGGGGATAACGCCAGTGCTGCAGGCTGTAGGTGCCGTGGGATGTGCCAACAACAACTGCACTGGACGTTCCCTCATTCACTCCTTCACTGTCCATGCCTTTGTCTATTTTTTAAAAGCTTATAAAATGCTTGGAAGCAAGGAAAAGACCTGTGGGTTCAAAAGTAAAAGAACAAGTGAAGAAAGGGTCCTGTTAGTGAAATGGAACTTACATTAGCTGAACACCTGCTGGGTGCCCAGCACTAAGCTGGGGTCATCCCTCTTCCTTGGCCTCTGAGCAGCATTCACTCTCCAGGGGAAGCCCCTTTGTTGATGTTCCAGGCTCCTGGCTCCCAGGATCCCGCTCTTGGCTCCTCTTCCTTCTCTGAGTTCATTCACCCTCTTTGCTGATCACTTCCCTTCCTAGGTTTCCATCATAACTGCCTCCCACAAGTGAATGATCCCAACAGACCAGATGTTTGTCCTGAGCTCTGAGTATTAAGCAAATAGTCGTCAAGGGCCCACCTGAGGCATGTCACCCTGAACCTGAACAGGTTCCCGGTGTTAATCCTGGTCTGCACAGGACTGCACATCTGCTTCATCAAAGCTTTTCCAGGTGAGGATGCAGCACCGCCAGCCATGAAGCCATCCACGCCATGTGTCTACGCTTTATCCTGGACACATGCTTCTTCCTCTCTCCCCACTTCACCCTGGCCACTTGAGCAACCCACACCTGACACCTCATCACCAGATGGTGTTGAGTGTACCTCCAAGATACGGCTCCATCTTTCCATCTTACTCCCTATCTCTGCAACCATCTGCAACCACCAATGCTACAACAGGGTCCAGATTTCTTGTGTCTTCAGTTATTTTCCAAAGATGTCTTCTCAGAAATGACATCCAGGCCCATCACACCCATTCTGGCTCCAGCAGGGCCCTCTCAGTGGCTCCCAGCGCACCCAGAAGGAAATCCTCTCTCCCTTCCATGGGCCCTGAGACTTGGCCTGCTGTAGGTCTGTGAATACACCAGCCTCAGTCCCTCTTCGTCTCCAGGTGCATCTGCCTTACTGCTGTTTGTGAAGCAAGACCAGCTCTCCCCTATCAGTCTTCGGCACCTGCTTAGCACTCTCTCTGGACCGTTCTCCCTCTGACCAAGTCCTCATTAATCAGACTTGAAATGAAGCATTCTGTACTTTAGGCAGCCTCTGTGGATCTTCGAAGCTAAATCAAGCCCCTCCTATACTTTCCTAGAAACTTGCCTGCATGCTTCAGAGAGATGGCAATTACATTTGTCCACGTTTGCTTTTATGTTGTTGTTTTTTTTATGATTAAAAAAATTGACCAGAAGCATCTGGGGAGGGAATGGTTTATTTCATTTTCAGGTTATAGTCCATCATCAAGGGAAGTCACAGGAGGACCTCGGGGAAGGAGCTTGAAGCAAAAATCACGGAGGAATGCTCCTTACTATAGATATGCCCATAGGCCAATCCGATGGTGGTAATTCTTCAGCTGAGGCTCTTTCTTCCCAAGTGTGTCAAGCTGACAACCAAGATTAGACATCCCAACAGTCTACACTGGGAACTTTGCCCAGTGAAGGGTATCGTGTCTGCCTTCCTGATGATGCTGTAGTCTTTTTGAGAGCAGCAATGTACCTGTCTCACTTACCGTTGTTGTCATTGGCATCATCCTGGGATGCTGAAGGTTCTCCACTATCTCTCGCCTAAGTGACCCCTCCATTGACAATTTCCCCTTAAAAGCCCTGGGATTTGGATACCAGTCCTGTGGTATCCACAAGCAATGAAGCTGGGGAAAGAGAACTGTAAGAGCCCAAGGGTAGCTAGTAAGAAAAGGGTAGAACCGAGACCAAGACTATCCGCTGAGAAAGAACGTGTGATGGTCCTGTATCCAGGAAGAGAAGATCAGCAAGTAAAGGGGCAGCAGGGAGAGACTCAAGGAAGGGGCTGTGTTGGTCCTTGTCTCCAGACAGACCAAATAAAGACTGGAACACACAACGGAGCTATGAGATGAGTTAGGGAGGGCGGGGGGAAGATAAATACCCAAGAGATCTTGTCTGATTTTCCCTCCACTTAAGGTCCCTGCCCCAGGCAAATGACAAACTCTTTTCCCCATCTGAGGAAGCCTCAGCTGCCTGTTCCACAACACTGCGGTATGGTTTCCTAGCTCTAGCAGATTAATAAAAGGCAAGGACTGATCACTCAGTGAAAAAATAGTTGGAACTTCACTAGCTTGCTAAGTAAAGATACACTGTGTATCTGTGGGGCAGAGGGGTGAGTTCAGTGACAAGGCAGTAAGGAGTCTCAGAAGGTGCTCACATGAGGTGACCAATCTGACAGCTCAGAAATCAATGACACTCTCCTCTCTTCCTCCCAACTGCCCCTGAGCAGGGGCTAAACCAGTTCCCCAGCTCTGCCAGCCTCTGCCCATCCCAGGCTGAGCACATTAATGAAGTCTGCTGTGCACAGGATCCTGTAATTCGTCCTGACTCAGTTGTCAAAATAAAAACAAACAAACAAAAAAACCCAAAAAAACAGCTTTAAGACATGCCATCTGGGCCTCTTGAAACCTACTAGGGGGAGGGGGGGGCTTTTGCCTAGAAGCTAATGGTACTGAGGTTGGGCAAGCTAAAGAAGGGTGGGGGTGTCTGCTTACTTGTCCATCCATCTTTACATCCCTAAGTGCCTCAGCTTCCTGATATAGACAAGATCTCTTTGCAGAGCTGATCAGCGTAGGTATTTGTTATAAAATGACTTGTCTAAGATACAGTTTACTTAATGCTGGAACTGCCTCGATTATTACTCAAAGTAAGCTGCGCTCTGTACCCCTTATGTCATTAGCACCTAATTTAATTGCCTGTTGTTGGGGATCTTACCCTTAAAAACACATGCCTTGACAGAAGGATTGTAAGATTCTTCTCTGAAACCCGGGCACTTGGTAGAGAGGCTCAGTAGCCTAGTGAAAAGTATCCACAGCCTTGGGTCAGTTCTGCCTCCACACAGACTCACACTGGCCAAGGAAAGCAGACAGACATGGAATGCCCAGTCCACCAATTCTGCCTCATGGAAAAAGTGAATAGGTCCGGAGAGGTTGGGAAAGGGATTAGGAATACATTCATCCTAAATCAGGGCAAATCAGCCAGGATGAAAATGCCATGAAGGAAGGTTGTAGGGAGGCAGGAGAGGCTCCAGGAAGAAACACATGAACAAAAGAATGGAACACACCAGGCGTAAAATCAAAACCAGCACCACCACACACAAAATGAAAACTTCAACTGGAACAGAAGGACACCGCCCAAAGGGGCTTCATGTTAGAGAATTATTTAGTGTAAATTTAATAAAACAAGAGCTGAAAATTTAGATGATTAAATGAGGTGATGAAACAAATTTTTTAAAAATTAGTAGAGCCAGAGAACACTAGTACAGGGCCTACAAATGCAGACATTCCAAGAAACAGAGCAGGCGCAGCAGGAAATCTAATTACTGCTACCAACCCAAGAGTTCCAGTGCTGGCTTTGCCACCTACATGCAGCAGAACCTTGGGCAAGCCGCTGTGACTGTAACTGGGGAGAAAACCTTAAGTGGGGAGCTGAGGTGATGACATTGGGAAAATCATGATCCTGAGGCAGAGGGACAGAAGGAAGACACAAAACGGTATTCACTTTTAGGTATAGACTCCTAAAACTATATAAGGGACAGAATCCACCCATTAGTATAACAAGACACATTCCTTTAAAAAAAAAAAGGCTACAAACCAATTGATGTGAATACGGAATGTCTTCTCGTTTCCAGGTTTGGGCACTGAACCTCGAAATTCAAGAAAGAAACAGCAAGCATCCAGGCAGAACTAACTAGTCACCAGCAAAAGGGAGACTGTTCAGTTGGCTTGAATCCCAGCTCCGGCCCCAACAGCAGTGCTTTTCAGAAAATAATGAGGCACTACCTACAAAGAGAGCTGGGGTTGGGGCTCAGAGCACTGTATCTCAAAGATGCTGAAGCCTGAGAGACAGAATGGCACCACCTAGGTCCACCATCTAGGACCTCTATGGTTACAGCAGCTATATTAGATCAGCTTTCAATAACTGTAACAAAGACCCGAGAGAAGGAACTTACAGAGAGAAAAGTTTGGTTTGCTCTCATGATCTTAGAGATTTAAGTTGATGGTTGTGTAGGTCTTTCGCTTTGGGACTTCTTATGAGGTGGGATGTCAAGGCAGGGAGCAAATGATGAGAGAGCAAAGGACCAAGGCTTCAGCATTCCCTTCAGGGATGCCACTCCTAATAACCTAGCTTTCTCCACTAGATCCCACCTCTTAAAGGTTTCCATGACCCCTCACTAGCATCCTTCATGGGCTGAGTGAAATTATTCAGCCACCCATAAGGCTGCACTTCTGGGTCCTAAGGCAGGCACATGTGGTTGGACCCTTGGGAACAATGGGCCGCGTGACCCACGTGGGCGCATGCGTGGTTACCTCCACCCGCAACTCAACTAACCGCCTGTGTGCGCATGCGTGGGTCGCCCACCATCTTCGTCATCAGCGTCTGACGCATTCACGCAAAACTCTTGTGCACATGTGCAAGGCCTAAGGTTTCCCATCATCAGCATCTGACGTAGGCACGTCTTCTTTAATAAACTCCTAAGTGGGTTTGTTTGTGTTTTATGTCCTTTTCTCACATCGGACATTTCACTGAGGATCAATCCTTCAACATACAAGACTTTGGGGGACATTCATATACAATCTACAGCAGCCCAATGGGACAGCTTGGAAGAATCAAAGGTGTCCAACTTCTCTGAGGTTGTAACATGAAGCTGCCGTCTACAAATACACTGGACTGCCTTCCCACCTAATCTGAGATAGGCCACAGGTTTGACATGTCTATAGCTATATAATAACATTCAGTCAGTGAACAGATGGTTCAAAGTGAAAACCCCAAGAATGGGCTGCAAAACAAAATAAAACAGAAAATCTATTTTTAGTTGTGAAATACACAGTAAATTCCATGGCAAGGGTCATGAAATGCTATGAAAATGTTCACTGTTCTGACGATCTAAAATTAATGATAATGTAAGCTTCTGTGACTTTAAGAGTCTATGAAAGCTGTTGATAAGGAGTGAAAATAGATAACCCCACATTTTCTCGAGGCCTGGCTCTGGCATGTGGGCTCTCTGCTTACCCTTATCGATTTGCGTGACTTGGAGTAAGCTTCATAATCTATTGAGTTGTACTTCCCTCAGGTGTAAGGTAGGGAGAATAAGAAATAGTAAGAATGAGAGTTTAAGGACTAAAGGCAAATGCCAAATGTAAAGAGCAGACATGTCCACAGCGGCTGTCCACTAAGGTGAAGGTTTGGGAGATGACAGTGGGCATCATTAGAACACACACACACACAAACAAGGAGAAACACTGACCCTGGGCTGGACAGCTAATAAGCAACTCTGGGTTCACTCAAGTCCCTGTCCTCTGTCTCGGTGCTTCAGGTTGGAGCAAGGGAAAGCCTCCTCAAGGGAAGCCATTGGGCCTCCCATTTAGTAAAGGGCACATAACAAGCTCTGTCCCCGTTGGTTGCTTGCCAGCAAGCTCCTCTCCCTATAGTCCGAGTGTGATCTCTGCCTAGCACCATGAGGGAAAGAGCTTCTAGGAGTGGAGCATTTATGGTCAAGAAGCTGAGGTATCAACTCATTCCCGGCTCCCTGTATTCTGACCTTGGGTAAGCCAGTTAAACTCTCCCTGCCTGCTCCCTTATCAGAGAAACAAGAGGGTAAAAAAACCAAAGCTGCCTCCGGTGCCTCTGAGCCTCCCTCATGCACAGGGTGCAGAGTTCTGGGTCAGCTATGTCCCCACACAAGTCTCACTGCCAAGATTAATTCAATAAAGAGAGGAGAGAAGAGGGAGAGGGCAGGGAGGAAACGGGGAGGCTGAATTACAAATTAGCAGATGAGTGCATGAGAAAAGGGGGCAGTGAAAGGTGAAAACACTGGTCCCTGTGTTGGAATTCTCCCTAAAGAAATATAGCAACGTATTCTCTTCCATGGAGACCTGAGAGTCAGTGGCCTCCAATCTGTGCAGAGCACCCAACACCCATGCCTGATAGGAGAGCTACAGAGAGAAAGCAACTCCACTTTAGAAGAAGCAGTTAGGGAGGACACATCCTGAAGCCAGAGGGCTGGTCCTTCAGGAGAATCAGGATACCTGAATAGTCATTGACTACAAAGAGGAAACTAGTGGGTGATAATAGGAGATACACACGATACTACCATTGCCTGGTGATTGACTTTAGCATCACCAGTAGCAAAATATATGGACATCATGTGCCCACCCCCAAATGCTGTGCTAAGAGGGGTTAAAATATCTATTTTTTTTACAAAATTACATAACTACCGTCTGATCAAGAATAAATATCAAAAAAACCCAACTAAGACATGTAGAAGAAAGTTCCTGTCCCACAGCCATTCAGTCCCAAATAAACACACAGAGACTTATATTAATTATAAGCTGTTTGGCCTATTGTTCAGGCTTATTACTAACTGCCTCTTACAACTTAAATTAACCCATAATTCTTATCTATGTTTAGCCATGTGGGTTGGTATCTTTTCTCAGTAAGGCATTCTCATCTTGCTTCCTCTACTTATGGATGACGACTATATTTCTGCCTTTCTCCTTCCCAGAATTCTTCTGATCGTCTCATCCCACCTATACTTCCTGACTGGCTACTGGCCAATTAGCATTTCATTAAACCAATTGAGTGACAAATCTTTACAGCGGACAAGAGCATTATCCCACAACATAGACGTACTCCTCAGAGACAAGGGTAGCACTCTGCAAGCGTCAAGGTCAATGAAGACAAGGAAGGATGGAGAATGGCCTGTGGATTAGAAGATGCAGGAGGTATGATAATTAAGTTCACTATGGGATTCTGAGGTAGCAAGAGAGCTTCAGGGATCACGTCATCAGCCAAGCCTCCTACACGAAACCTCCATACAGGCTGATGGGTGGACCTAGGAGATGGAGGGACAAGATGGTAAGAATTGGTTTCTGCTTGAGGAACAGCTACAGAGCAGGGTCAGTGCCACAGCTGCCATCATGTAACCCCAAAGACATAGGGGTTAACACAGGAGAAGTGTGTTCCTGGAATTTTTCAGGCTGGAAGTTGGCATCAAAGTGTCAGCAGGAATGGCTCCTCTGAAGGCCTCTCTCCTTGTCTTGCAGATGGCCTCTCCCTGTGCCCCCCCCCCATGGCCTTTTCTCATTGTTCCCACCCCTAATGCTTTTCTTTGTGGTCCTGATCTTCTTGTGAGGATGTTGATGTCAGTCCTGGATTATGCTAACCATAATCACCTCCTGTTTGAGTGGTAACCCAATCTGTAACAGCTGGGCTATCTCTCCACCCTCCTTAGTTACCTCCCTACAGACCATATTCCCAGAGAGAGTAAAGGGGAGAGGGATAATCTGATCCATAATGTCTCATCCTCACAGATTACCTAGATGTGGGAAGACTAACTAGCATCCCAAAGAAACGGAAGCTCAATATTAAATGGACTGTTCCCAATATGAGGGGGTATACCACAGTGGACGACGTGCTTGGCTCCACTCAGGTCCCTTCCATCAGACATATACACCTACTCCTCAGCTACTGAGAGTGCAGGTTGACAGACCTTCCCAGCTGTTCCTTCTGTAGAGATGGCCATCCTAGAAGTCACTCTGGGAGTCAACATCAGGAATGAATCACACCAACATCCAGGCAATCTATTCAAGAGCTGCCCTTGAGACCAGGCCAAAACTCATCTCCAGCCAAGACCATATCTTTGTATAGCATCTTTTGCCTTGTCTTGCTTCCTTCATTGCCTTCAACCAGAAAAGGCTCAAAGTGTCTTCCACGAGGCTCCTATTCCTATGGAATCTCACCTAAGACCCATGGGAACAGTGGATGACATGCAGTGACTGCTCGCTAGGTGGCGGCTGTAGGACTCTCCTAGGCCAGGCTGAATTAGGAATCCTAGACCCATTATTTTGTGGATCCTCAGGGTGACTCTGAGGGTAAAACATTTGAGGACATTGTCTACTTTGGTGGCTTCGAGTTTGGTCCATGGGCTGTCTGACCCCATGCTCCATCTATTAATGCCACTTCCTTCCCACCATCAGTTCTGCCTGCATACTTTCACAGAAGTGTCTGAGACCCTAACCCTTCTCCATCCCCATGATTAGCAAGTATATTTTATTTTCCTGTTGTTGCTGTGATAAATATATTCCAAAAGCAACTTCAAGGAGGGAGAGTTTATTTTGGGTTCACGGTTTGAGGGAACAGGCCACCATGGTGGGAAAGGCACTGTGGTGAGATTGGCTGTGTGAGGTAACTGGAAACATGGCATCTGCAGACAAGAAACAGAAAGATGCTCTCCTTATAAACAAGTTCTAAGCTCCACCCCGTGAGACGGTGCCAGCCATAGTTAGAGAGAGTCTTCTCTGCTTACTCAAACCTCAGGAATGCCCTCTTACTCACACCCAAAGGCTGCCTTCTAGGTGATTCTAAATCTAGCCATGTAGACCGTCAAGACTGACCATCATGGTAGATATGACCTGAATCTGGTCCACTGAGAACGAAGGTATTTCCTGTCATGTAGCATTCACCTGTCAGCTCCTGTCACCTAGCTTAACACTCACATGCTTACACACACATGTACACACACATTTACACACATATACAAACATACATACATATGCACACACATATACATACACACATACAGACACCCACATGTGTGTGCACACACATTTACACACAAATACATATGCACACACATACACACGTACACACACATTTACACACACATACATACACACATACAGGCATGCACACACATATAGACATACACACATGTGTGCGCACACACATTTACACACAAATACATATGCACACACATACACACGTACACACACATTTACACACACATACATACACATATACAGACATGCACACACATTTACATACATACATATGCACACATAGATACATACACACATACATACACATATACACAATATACATACACACATACATAAGCATACACATACAGACATATACATACACACACATACATATGCACACACGAAACCTGTAGGTCCTAGCAGTATGAACTTTCCCAATTCTTTTGCAGACTCAAAGCCATTTGAATTTACTGCTAATAAATACATACACCTCCTCTGTGTCCATTTTGAAAATATTTATGTTTCCCACTGAGAAAACACAGCTTTTTCTTTTTACCTGCAGAGAAACCTTTGGAGTTTCAGACCAGTGCTCAGAAGTCTGCTCAGGGACTGAGAACCAGGTGAGCAGGAAGAGAATAAAGCCTCCCCTTTGCTCTGTAAGAGGCTGACCCTAGCGGTCCAATTCGTCTCATCCAGGGGTGTGACCACTCTGCGCAGGGCACAGAAAATTGTCTGAGAAAGAGGGCACTTGATGGAATTAAAAGGCAACCAATTTAAAAGCGATTAAGCAAGGAAGGGGGGATTTAATGATCAGCTTTTACCATTGTGAACTAGCTGAACCCATTGGCATGGAGACTAATGGTTTAATATGTTGTTAAACAGGGGTGAAGCATCCATGTGAGTAATAAGGGCATCAGTAGCTATAGCGACAAGGGTAAAATTACCCTCACCGCAGGCCTTTGGTCTTGGGGGTGGCACCACACTCATTTCCCGATGGAGGCCAGAGCCAAACACTCAGCACTCCGCAGCCTCAGGAGAGACAATTGCCATGAGAAGAAAGGGGTGTAGGGGAGGAAGCAGCCAGAGTGGGAACTGGCAAATATAAAGTCAGATACAAGGAAGAGCTAGCTTTGGAGGTTCAGGAAGAAGTGCAATTACATACTAACAACTTACTAAAGAGCTGGAAACAGAGAATATGCTTTCGTTTCAGGCTACCCAGACCCGAATAATCACACAGAAACGTTAGTAACTACAACACTGTTTGGCCTATTAGCTCAGGCTTCTTATTAACAAACATTTACATCTTAAATTAACCCTTTTGTATTATTTTATATTTTACCACGAGGCTCTTGGTTTGTTACCTCTTGCCTCTTGGGTGTGTCTCTGGCTCTGCTTTCTTTCCTCCTCTATCTCTGCTTGGATTTCCCACCCTACCCTATTCTGCCCTGCCATAGGCCAAAGCAGCTTCTTTATTAACCAATGGTAATAAAACATATTCACAGCATAGAGGGGGGCATCCCACATCAAGGAGCCCAGAGTGCTGCCCCCTTTTAAGGTTCTTGGCAAATGACATTTGGAATGGAGCTAAGAGAACAAATAGACAGCGGCGAGTTCGGAAACCAGCGCAGGCTCTAGAGAGCATAAGAACAGGCTTACAGGCATGATGGCATGAAGAAAATACAGCGAATTCATTAAACACATTTACTCAACTGTCTCTGTGGCCCTGGGTTTGTTGTTTTGGGAAACAGACCCTTGTAACCTCTTGTCCAGTCCAGGAGGCATAGAGCTGGTCATACAGTGAGACATACTGGTCACACAGTGAGAAGGTAAGCACAAGACCCCAGGCCCCCTCAGTGGTGGTGATGAGAGCTGGTACAGTGGAAGCCCAGCATCCTATGGTCCCTTGCTTAATGCTTTATTGACACCATCTTATATAACCCTTATATATTAGAATAATTTGGCAAGGTAAAGAAGATTAAGTATATCCCCAAGGCCATACGCTGGTACAAGGCAGTCAGGCTTCAGTGGCAGGCATCCTAAATCACCATCCCACATGCCTCATGGCTCACAGATGGTGACGGGAGCTTGGGGGTAGAAACCTCCTCAGCAAGGCAGCAATGCCTCCCTGCAGCTCTCCAGCTGAAACTCTACCCGACATGAAATGGCATGGCCTTAAATGAAAATCTAACTCTGGCTGAGTGTTGAGCCTTGCAATGCCCCCTCAATGCCTACCTTCTGCCTTTCAGGGAAAGCCATGTGTTGCTAGTTTATTTCAAGCAGGGTTTGCTTTAGTTATCACTTGTCGAGAGGTTACAACATGGACACGAATCTTGGGCTTTTACTGTGTTCGCAAGCATGGCATTAAACCTAAAATCAAGCTGAGATGAAATTTCCGTTTCTGGAGCTATTTCATCAGAAGTTGCAAACACCCATTTCACGTGGTCGGTGACATCCTAGGAGATGGGGAGGTTGAGAAGAAAGCAAGAGACCTCAAGTTGTCCATGATCTCCCCAAGACCAGCAGAGTACCTTCTAAAAAGCGTGGAGTTGAAGCTGGGCGGTTTCAATCTAGAACCTTGTGTGAAGTTCAAAATGGCCTCTGAGGTCCTAGACCCAAGGTGCCTGTCACCCAAGGAAATTGTTTGATGTTCTACTTCTCAGTTTTCATGGTGAGCTTCACTGAGGGATGGCTTCTCACTGTCCATCCCTAGTATTGTAGAGATGGCCATGTATTACTAGATCAGCTTACCCCCAGCCTTGGCCTAATCTACAATCAGCATCTACACTTTACACAACTTATACAGGTGATTCAGGACATACAACTAATAGAGATCATTCAGGACAGATGGTCACCAGCTGCCAGTGGAGAACACACCTAGCTGCTCCTCTGCTTCACAGTGAGCCAACCTCAGCAGCTCTGGGGGGAAGATGGGAAAGGGTGTGTGCACATTTCTGAAAAGATAATGACATGCTTATTACTCCTCTCCAGGAAAGAAACCTGCCTTCCACATGCTCCCCTCCTACTTTCCCCAGCACATGCTGGCTTATCTCAGCCGTGTGGGCCCTTCTGCCAGCCACTGCTGTCAGAAACGTATAGCAGGACTCTTAATCACCTGCCAATGGGCCTGCGAGTGCAGATGCTCACCCTGGAGCCAAAAAAGAGTCACATAAGAGCTAGAAGAGCCAGCAGGCAATGTGCAGATTGGTCACTGTGGAGGCATGGAAGGGACATGTGTAGCTGTGGTCTCTCTCTCTCTCTCTCTCTCTCTCTCTCTCTCTCTCTCTCTCACACACACACACACACACACACACACACACACACAAAGATAAAGTACGCAGCTTTTGAAGAGGTCTAGGGTCTTCTCCCTGTCCACCTGCTTTATAAATAAAGTTTTATGGAGACATAGTCATGTTTGTTTGCTTAACTACTATCTATGACTGCTTTCTTACTACTAGGGCAGAGCTTAGGGGTTACAGCTACTCTACAGCCCATCTGGCCAACTCTACTAAACTAATTCCATTTGGTCTTTTAGAGAGAAAGTCTTCCAACCCTGTTAGAGTAGAAGGAGCACCCAGGCATCGAAGCTCTAAGACTTGAAATCAAATGTCTTCCTGGCCCCACCCTGGCTGTGTAGTCTTGGGTAAGCTCCTGTGCTCACCGTTTCTCATATATAATCATTTCTCATTTATAAAGTGTGGATATAAATCTACTTTACAGGGTTATCATAACTAATAAAGTAAGACAAGCTGTCAATGCCGTGAAGGCCCTGAAGATAAATGCATCAAAAAATAACTAGATAGTCTATCTTCTCTGTGGCTCTGGAACATGTCACTACATCCTAGCCTTCTAGATGTCATGGCTGGGATATTTTCAGAGCTGCTGAATGTGTTTTGCAAATTTTCTGTGTGCAATAGTCTATGTGTGGCAGACAAGGGAAAAGAAAGGAGAGCTGCTCTTTATCGCTTTGCTCATGCAGCCAATCGAAGGATGCCTTTCTGGTCAATAGTGATGCTGCGTTGTCCAATACAACAGCTCCAGAAACCCCAGGATCATCTCAGCAGGGGATGGTAGAATGTAGCACCCCACCTTCCATCTCAATGCCTGGCTTGGGCTGAGGCCCTTGGTGATAGGTAACACTTACAAATCCTTGTCGCCCACTGTGTACAGGTGTGGAGGTGTTCCCAAGTCTCCAAGAACCAAGAACTGTACCTACTTAAGGCAGCTTCCTAGGCAAGCAGGACGAAAGAAGGATCTCTGGGGGCCCTAAGCAGACTGAAAGATCATGGTGATCCCCCAAGTGTGGCTTTTATTTGAAGAAGCAAAGGAGAATAACCGACAAATTCTGAGAGTGTTCCCACCCTGTGGGACTCAGGACTCATTCTACTGAACCGTGAAGGCAGTGGGTTAGACAGGATGTAAGAAGCCCCAGGTCAGGCATCATGCCTGACACACAGCTCCATTCTACCACTGACTGCTGAGTACAGCAAGTCAATTGCTTCATTAATTGGGACTTTTAAAACATTCCATGATAGGAATAGTGGAAATAGTTCCAATTGAGTGTGTATAGGGTTAAATCCTTTGCGCAAATCATGTCATGTGTGATTTGCCCTCCCCCATAACTCTTGGATGTAGGCATTGATATTATCTTTATTTCGGAAATGAGTAGCAGTTTTTACAGATGCTAGGACTTTGATTGGCCCAGATCCCGATACAGGAGGTCTGACTCGAGAACGTCTGTGCTCACCTCACTCTAACCTAGAATATGAAAGAGACAGGTGGAGGCGGACAACAGGAAATGGAAGGAGAAGCTAATGTGAGCCAGCTGAGGCCACAATCACTGGGATTGCCCAGAATGACATTAAAAGGGATGACCAGAGAACGGCAAGGCAGGACTGCCTGTGAGAGAGACAACAAAGCAAACAGAATTTTTAGTCAACTAGACAGAACAGAGGGATGTAGAAGAGACCAGCCCCTGGGTCAGCCTGAGAACTCTGGCTTGGGTGGCTGAAGGCAGTAGGAATATGGTAGAAAAGTAAAATTGAACTAGTGAGTATATTAGTGTTCTCTGAGAAACGCAGCCAGTAGAACATCTGTCTGTCTGTCTGCCTCTCTCTCCCTCTCTCTCTCTCTCTCTCTCTCTCTCTCTCTCTCTCTCTCTCTCTCTCCCTCCCCCCCCCTCTCTCTCTCTGTACATGCATGCACATGTGTGCAAGTGTGCATGTATGCATGCACAACGAGATAAGCAACTGAGATTATTCTAAGGCTAATGAGAGTAAATAAATCCCTGATCTGAACAGGCTACTGATGAAACGAGAGCTAATATCCAGACTTGTGTCTAAAGACTGGTAACTTGGGCAGGGTTCCTGGGGTACCGTCTGGAGGAGAACACCTTGTTGAGATAACCTCAGCCTTTGCTTTCCAGTCCATCAGCTGTCCAGATGAGGTCCACCCTCCAGAGGGTAATATGCCCCCATGCAAAGGCTACTGATCTAAAGTTTAATCTTTCTTCAAAGTCTGCTGATTGAAATGTTCATCTTTACTCAAGGTCTATCAATTTAAACCTTAGACGTATATTAGAAATATCTTCCCAGCTGAATGGTGTTTGAGCAAATAAGTGGGCTGCCACAGCCTAGTGGAGGTGATGTGGGACAGTAGGTGTCATGGTGAGCTTGTCCACGGACACACAGAGAAAGCAGAGCAGCCCAGAGACTCCAGTGGAATGCCAAGCCCTTTCTGGAAGACATTTCCTGCAGTAGGAGGCGGGGCCACTCACGTTTGCAAAGGTCAGAGTGTCCATTTGAATTCCCTCTTCCCTCTTAGTGCTTTGCCAAGTCTCCCAGGCCTTGTAGAAGCCGTTCCTTCCCGCTATTATTGCTGTTGTTATTATCCTTGCTAATCTTGGCACGAGGCTCCCCTGGCTGGCTTCCAAGAAGGAGAATTACTTTCTGTCTCCCTTCCACCCTCCTGTTGCTTTCTGTTGGATTCAGTGTCATGTCTCCTCTCCTCAGACAGACGCTGGCATGTGGCCTGCAACGGCTGAAGCGGTCACCTGGCTTGGCTCAGAGATAAATGAGACCCAAAGTGGGTAAAATCGGGTCAGCCTGACACCAAACGAAGACAAACGCTTGAAGAGATCACTGAGCCTCTAGTGTCCACTAACGCATCACAACGGGGTCTAGACCGACCTCTTCATCGAATGTGCGGGGTGACCATGGTCACTTTGCTGATCTCTGCCTATCTATTTTATCCATGACCTTGCCCTTCAATAGGTTTCTCCCAGTTCTGACATTCTCCTGCCTCACCATGGGCAGGTCATTTCCAGCATCTTTATACACAAATAAAGATGTCTCACCTGCTTGCCCTAAGCATGCAAATATATAACCAAGGACATAACAGGTGTACCTGGCACCCAAACCAAGGACCCTTTACTCCAAGCCCAGGGTCCCTTCTTTCCTGTCTTCCCAGTGTTCACCAGGTTTTGAGTCAACCTAGACTAAGAAACACATTTTATTCTGTGAGCAACACAGTAGGATAAGCACACACAGCTACAAGTACAATAGAGACTAACCACATTAAGAATGAGACATTCTCTTTCTACTTCTCTTGCCTTTCTGCTGTGTCTGAGGACTTTAAAAACACGAATCACAGGCTGTGAAGATAGCTCAGCAAGTCCAGGACTCTGCACACCTGAGGACCTATGTTTGGATCCTCAGCACTGAAATAAACCCAGGTGTGGTAACAGGAGTCTGTAATCACAGCAGTCTTATGGTAAGATGGGAAGGGAAGACAGGGGAATCCCCAGACTCTCGTAGGACCAATGAACAGGAGAGGCTATCTCAAATGAGGTAGACACTGAGGGCCAACAGTGGAGTTTGCGCTCTTTGACTTTGACATACATGCTATGTCATGCCGACACCCACACTTAGACACATGCAAAAGCTACAAAACTCATAACTTTTAATTTTAAAAGATACTGAACTGGAGAGATAGCTCTATCAACAAAGCGTTTGCTATACAAGCACAAATACCTAAGCTTGATCCCAAGAACCTACCTAAAAAACTTTGGGCATGGTGGTGCATGCTTGGAATCTTACTATGGGGGAAGTGGAAATAAGCTGATCCATGGTGCTCCCTGGATGGCCAGCCTAGCCTTCAAGCCAAGCTCCAGGCTAGTGAGAAACTCTGTCTCCAAAACAGAACAAGGAATGACAAGCAAGGAACGACACCTGAGTCTGTGCTCTGGTCTCCCTGTTCATACTCACACAGATGCACGCACACATATACTCATGTGCATATGCACATACACACACACAAATGCAATTAAACTGGAAAATCAAACCATTGGTTCATCTGGCACACAACCAAGATATGGTGAAGAAATGGCACATGCCCTTGCCTAAGCATCAAGGGCACACATCTCCTTACTGATCAAGAGAAGGTGGGCACATAGGAAGTCAGGGCCAAACCATTGCCTTGATGATCTTCTCTAGACGCACAGGATCCGAGACAAGAGAAGCTGTGTATTCAGGTCAAGTGGGGCCACTGTAAGAAGCAGCCTGGGGCATGGAGACTGGTGAGTTCACAGTAACACACCCACCCCTCCTCTGAGGATTGGTATAGTTTGTCAGTTGTCCATTATTTGTGTTTCTGTTCAATTACAAAAAGAAAGTCACATCTATTATGGTGTACTTGTATAGATTACATAGCTCCGTAAATGATATTTCATAGGCAATAATTGCTTCGGGGGGATTCGACACACAAAGAGGGGCCATTCTGTCTGTAGCTGTGCCTGTCTCTGCATGTGTGCGCTCGCACATATGTGCATGTGTACATGCTCAAACATGCTGGGGTGAGGAGGTTGCATCAGTGGCATGTAAGGGTAATGCTTGTCCATTGCTAAGGAACACCCTCAGTGAGGCCGAGACACACTTGAGGATGCTTTTTATCCTAACTCCACCCTCAGTGGTAGATGCTCTTTGTATTGACTCTCATCTTTCTTCTCAGTATCTGCGTAAACTTTCTCCCCTCTTCCTCCCATCCTCAGTGTGGTATCTCACCTCTTCCCTCATGAGGCTGTACAAGGAGAGAGGTGAGAAGCGGCTCCCATCCGTGATAGTGTTAGCTGTCAACTTGGCTGACTCCAGGACATACCCATAAGGCATCGTCTTGGTTAAGAGACCTCTGAGAAGGCCGGTGAGAGATTATCTTGATCAGGTCCGTGACGTGGGAGAAAGACCCATCTGAACCGTGGATAGGACAATTCCCAGGGAAAGGATCCTGGAGTGTATTTAAATGAAGAAAATGAACTGAGCCCTAGCGTTCATTGTTCTGACTGTGGGCACCATGTCACCAGCTCCCTCAAGCTACCGTTGCCATGGCTTTACTGCCGTGGTAGACTGTACCCTAGAACTGTGGGCCAGAATAAACCCTTTCTCCCTTCGGTTGTCATTCTCCTCAACCATAGCAACAGAAACATAACTAAGACACCACCTATTCCCACTTCTCTAGACTGGTAGTGACCCTTAAAGTCCAGGACAGGGAAGGCCATGGCTTCTACTCTAAAATATTTCCCATCCTGGTCAGGAACCAAAACAGATGTCTTCAGGGATTTAGGACAGCTGTATGTTAACAAGACAGAGCTCCCGATTCAGGCCACTAGAGAACGCCACCACCCTCCTGGGCTTCAGCTAGGAGCAGTGAGTAGGGTCTCTCCGCAGAGTGTGGCTGTCACCCTTCCCCATCATGCACTCCCACACATAATAGTCAGTGTCAGAAATACTGCTCCCTTATTATAAATATGCAAAGCTTGGGAGCAGCAGGCAGGGGGATAAAACACCAGGGATTATTTACGAGCCTCTGACTCCCACGCTGGGGCTTTATTTGCTTAATGAATGGCCGGGGCCAGCCATAAGCCTGGGGATTTATTTGTCACCGGGAGCAGAAGACACTAAGATGTGGAGATGTAAAAATGACAAATTCTCCGACTCAGCCAAGGTGGTATTTCATTGCCACTCTCTCTGGTGGGGTAGAGAAGGGGAGAAGAAGGGAAGGGTGGTAAAGAGTCGCCCTGCTAAACAGTCAACATGGAGAGTGGCTTCAAGTTAAATGATCAGCCATGTTACAAACCAGGAAACACATTTCCCAGACCGGAAGTAGACGGCCAGGAGTGGGGTTGATTATAAGAGTTCTCCAGGCTTATAGGCATCATCAGCTCACCAAGGGACTTCAGGGAGCTCCCATTCTCAAACTGTCCACCCAGTAAACCATCAGGTGTATAAACAACAGGGACTAGCCCAGCAGAGAGGGACTGTCACCCTGAGCAAGTCACTTCCTCTCTCTAGATCAGTTTGGACATTTGCAAAAGGAAGGCTTAAGATTTGCTAGGAATACTGGTCTGGTGAGACGCTCAAGTGGGTAGCGGCTCTTGTGTGCAGACAGAGTTAAGTTTGATCTGAGATCCTAGAAAGAAGCAGGCGAGTGCCAATGGGGATGACTGCCTCATCTTTGAAGGCGACGGCACCTGTGCCACCTCCACCACCACCTTCTTCTCATCTAAGCCCCTGTCCCTGCGGAGTCCATGTTACATGAAGATACAACAGGTTCATCATCGTCTCTCGGGGCAGACTTCTGCATGGAGACTGAAAATCGTCTCCTTGGGTCCTTTTCTATTTGGTCCATTCAGTAACAGAATCCTTAGCTTTTAGCTCAGTTGTTATACCCAGCTAGTGGCTATTTCCCCACCCGCTTTGTAGCCCAGTGGAACCAATATCTAATAGAAGATAAGCAAAAGTTATGCATGACTCCTTTAGCATCCTCCTCTCCTGAGCAAGAACATGCATATGGTGTTATCAACTATTTTCGGCCACATACACAACCATATAGGCTAACCCATATGGGACAGCGGGGAAATGATCCCCTGATTATACACATGACCTCACACTGTAGGGTATGTTCACAATGGATCATCTCAGGACTATTTAGAGACAGACATATTAGTTTCTACCTTGGTTGAACCATGGTAACTTTTCATATCCCTATTAGTTCCTGTTAGAGCAGCTCTGCCCAATATCCCGATATGCATGCCTTTGTCCTTCATAGATTGTGAATTATTTGCTCTCTGCAGTCAGTTATGCATCTCTAAGCTAACACTTTGCACATCACACAAAATTATTTGTGAATTACATTTTTGCTCTCAAAACCTTGAGTAGCTAATGGATAGGGCTCAAACCTATACTCTGATATCCCTAGCACCTATGAAAGTGACTGGCATATAGTAAATATTCACAAAATCATAGTGAACAAATCAACTCCCTATCAGATTATCTCAAGATAGCCAAAGAGTCTGCATTATGGCAGAGCTGGATCAAAAACTATCATATATGTATGTATATATATATACATATACATACATACATACATACATATATATGACATTATGGTGATTTTGAGTTTCAGAACAGCACAAGAGGACACGCTAGAACTCTAGCACTTAACTGACTTTATACTGAGAATAAAGTTAACAAGATTTGCAGGGCTTGACACCATTCCTAATGACTAGGGTAAGAAACGAGGTCTGACGTGGAAATATCTGATCTCTCATAATCTAAGATCAGGCACCAACTGGGTACCAACATGGACTGAAAATAAAATCCAAGAGTTTGTGTCAGAAGCCACCATAGGTATGTTGAGCAAGAGGGACTGGATGGAGACACCTATAGGCTTATGCAGTCTTTAAAAGGCCAATAGAACAAAAGTATAGAAAGTCACTACAGTATGCAGAAAAGAAAAATGAATTCTAGGAGACTGCTATCAGTGGTCTCTACTACCTAGAGCACAGCAGTGACGTCACTCTGTCAGGTTGGCAACACACCTAGACGCACTGGCATAGCTGGACATCTGCCATCTACTCCAACCCATGGGCCCTTCCACCAAACTGCTAGACAACCACTGATGGCTTCCTCTTCCACCTTCCAAATCTTGGGAAACATGCCTGCTCTCGATGTCTTCTTTACAGCAAGGGGACCTGAGAAACATCTGCAGGTTTCCAGCCTCTGATACACAGAAGGCAGCCAAGGACAGAGATGTCATGTTTACTGACAGTCAGTACCCACTGGCCTGGAGTTAGTTAAACCTCTTATCCCTCAGCTCTCTTCTCCCTGGAAATGCCTGTTTATGTGTCACTGGTAACTTTGACATCCCCATTCTCATACCGTTAGGTCATATATATTCAAGAATCAAGAAAAAGTATAGACGTACACACACACACACACACACACACACACGAGAATCACCTCACTCTCTCACTGTAGAACTTTTTATTATGACTTTTTATGACACACGGTGTAATGGTTTGCACTGCCCTACTCTCTGATTCTAATATGAGAATGGGCTTCCTGTAATAGAGATGGCTCCGTGCTCAGAGAATTGAATGCCATGACCTTTAAATGACCATAATTCCTTTCTCAACACTGTCGTCATCCCAATTTCTGTTCTGTCACATAGAGATCATTTATGAGGTGAGTCTCTGGACTGTCTTAGGGATATCGTCAGAGGACCCCGAGGGACACAGGTAGGGGAGCAGAACTCAGACTGGACACTTGGTAAAAGAAAGCATGTGACCTGGACACATTTTTGTCCTCAGGTTATGGAGTCCTGCTTTCCAATCACTAATACCTCCAACATTAACATTCCAAGTAGGAAATGAAGAAATGTAGGGATAAGCCCTCCCCTTGGGGGAGGGCTGCCCTCAGGCGTATGTTTACTGATAAATTGGGCGCGCAGACGCTGCGCACCCCTTCCTGCCTGGACCGGGTACTCCGCTGGAACCTTGGTTTCGTGAGTCTGGTTTTGTCATTAAACTTGTTCAAATACCTATTATCATTGGTCTCCATTAATCCAACCACCACATTTGGCGCCCAACAACGTGGGGCACATTTGCCCCCGCTGCTCGTTAGCCCGCAGTGCCCACAGCAGGTCCTGGGCGGACGCGATCGCCACAGCGCCGGCTCGCTCGCCCGCCCGCCCGCTCTAGGCCCGCAGCCAGCGCTTTGTTCCTAGCAACAACAGCGCACCTCCCCCACACCGGTCCTAGGCTGCCACGGTCCCGAGCTGCCCGCAGCCAGCGCTTTGTTCCTCTCGCAGCGCCAGAGGAGTTAACCCCTCCCTCTCTGCCTTGACGTTTGGAACTGAACACGGAAGCTTAAATATTTGCAGTTTTACAACACAAACCGCCACATTTGGCCCCGAAGGGGTCACTTTGAATAAATTTCAGTCTTGAGATTTATTTCAGATCAGCTCTCTATGTGGATTCAGGTGGACTCTTTCGCCACCTCTGGCAGGAACCAGTCATTACAGGTAAAATTTTTTTTTCCTTTTATAAATAAAATGTCTGACAATATCACCGTTCCCAACTTCAATAACCATTTTGAGTGTGCCATGTGGGAGATCCTACAAGAGGTGTCTAGCACCCCACATCTATGGATCCTTCTGGGATTAGTAGTTTTCCTTGGTATTAAGTGGTTTGACGACAAAAGTCTGATAGAGTCTTTAAGAGA
>NW_026068019.1:1949644-2027227 GCF_014885135.2 Alexandromys fortis
ATATCTATTATTTATTATTATTGTTTATAGTTGTATTTAGGTTAGTTCTGTCTTATTTAGACAAAAAGAGGGAGATGTAGGGATAAGCCCTCCCCTTGGGGGCGGGCTGCCCTTGGGCGTATGTTTACTGATAAATTGGGCGCGCAGACGCTGCGTGCCCCTTCCTGCCTGGACCGGGTACTCCGCTGGAACCTTGGTTTCGTGAGTCTGGTTTTGTCATTAAACTTGTTCAAATACCTATTATCATTGGTCTCCATTAATCCAACCGCCACAAAGAAATTCTATGTTCAACAAAAAATTCCTACCAGAAAAATCTTTCTTTTGCTCTGAAAACTCGGCTGAGACTTTCTCTCCTCTACAAAAGCCAACAGCAGCTTCCTCAATTTTGTCTACCACTTCAGCCTACCCTGCTCACCCCCTAACTTATAAAACTGACAACGTCCCCAGTCTGTGGCATCTTGCTGGCACACATTCATAACATCAGAATCAATCCAAACAAGATTACAGGGACAAAAAGCCAGTTTCCACAGTTAGAATTCTGGAAGAAAGTGTGGCTTAGGGCAAAGAATATTTACCTGCCTTCCTGCTTCTAGGAGCAGGACTTAGCCTGTCCTCCACACACCCTCAAGGGAGCAAGAACATAGTGGGGACATACTGTTTTATGACACCAATGTCCCGGGATCAAATGTGCCCTTGCTGCTAAATATGTCCTCCTGTTCTAACCATGTTTAGTTCCCCTGAGCTGAGCCTTTGCCCTCCTCCTGTTCCTATGGAGGACAGTAGAGATGCCATGATAGCCACTGGGAGCATGCACGCAGGCATCTATACTCTGGAAAGCCAAGCAACTACAGTGAGGACATGAAAGAAATACACACAGGCAGGTTCTCATGGGTATAAAAGGAATCCTGGAGGCTTTCTGAGACAGGGTTCAGAGGCAAAATTCAAAACTACAAAAGATTGAAAGATTCTCAGAAAGGCCTGTACTGGGCAACTGGTGGTGATACCTGGTTGGAGAATCACTCATTCAGGACACCTTCCAGCCGCTGACAACTGGAAACTTCCTGCCTGGGATGAGAGAGATAGTGGTGAATAAGAAGTGCAAGGGCGGTGGTGGCACACGCCTTTAATCCCAGCATTTGGGAGGCAGAGGCAGGTGGATCTCTGTGAGTTCAAGGTCAGCCTGGTCTACAAGAGCTAGTTCCAGGACAGGTTTCAAAGCCACAGAGAAACCCTGTCTCGGAGGAGGAGGAGGAGGAGGAGGAGGAGGAGGAAAGCAAGGGTGGATATAAGGACCAAACCATGGGACTCTCAAATATCACAGGCCTAAACAAATTTCATTTCCTTTCCAGGCTGCAAGAAACAGATGCAGCAGGCAGTTTACAAAGACTGGACTCCACTTTTGCTGTATTTATTTTTCTGTTACCTTCTGAAGTCAAGCACATTGAGAAGCATCCAGGACCATGAAATGACTGCAGCAACCCAGAGGTCAATGGGACCAAGCACATAGCCTGATTCTGCAATCTTTCTTCCAGGGACTATTTTCCTCCCTTCTTGGCTCAGTAAGCTTCTTTCAGTACAATTGCAATATTGCTGAGTGTTCGGGGCTAATCCCCATGGGATCAGCATGAATGGCAGAAGATGTGTCTTGCCTCATGAGCAGAGGAGCTCTGCCTCAGGTTGTACTTGGATTTGAGCTAAAACAACAGCTGGAGGAACCTGGGAAGCCATAGCTTATTCTAAACTTAAGAGGTCACTAGGTCTGTCTACTCTCAAAGCAGCCTGGGCTGGGAGGGGCCTGGAACTATATCCAGCCCAAGTCCAGTGTCACGCTGAGTTCCCCGATCATCCCAGGGTCAGGAAATAGATGGACGTCCTCCGGCTAGCACCATGGCTGGTACGAGTAGAGCCACCACAACTCCGTGTGGCTCTTCGGGCTTAAAGTGTTATTTCTTTAGGTGCTCAGACTCAAGACACTGAACAGCAACTGAGAGGTGAGGTTGGGGTGTCCGATTTCCCAGGCTTTCTCCTCCTGTTTCCTTAGACGGGAAAAAGCTCCTCCCTATTCCTCGTGTGTCCCGTTCTTAACAACAACCAAAGCACCAGAAGCAGGGACAAGACTGAAGTCACCTGTTCTCCCTCAGAGTGCATGGCCAGGGCACTCCTACCAACAGTGAGTCCACAGCAAAAGCTTAAGATAAAGAACCATGGAATCTCAACAGAAGTCTCCGAAACTGTCTCAACAGTGGTCCAAAGCCTGTCACGTATACTGTTGCCATGGTATACTTTGCCTACTCGTGAGCTCAGTCATACCCTGATACTGTGTTTCACCTCAGCCATGTTCTGGAGCAACTCCTGTATCCACAGTCACCTCCTCATCCCCAGACTTGCAGCCTTCTTCCTTCACCTCTTGGGACAGCTGGTGACCTACAATCTGAGGCCTGCCCTCAGTGCTAAGGTTCCTCCAGCCTGGCTGCCTCTGGCCTTAGCTATTGTGGTTTCCACAACTGAATCCTTGTTCACGCCTTCCCACTCCAGGTCTCTCCAAATGCTCGTCCGGGCTCAGCTTTCTCTCTGGAATCTCCACCCATCCACTCGGAGCTTCTGCCTCATGCTCTCACTGTAGAAACGCTCGTCAGAAGCTGACCTCATTCCCTCCATGGCAAACGGCTCCCATCTGTCAAGAGTTTGAGAGTTCAAAACCGGTATTTACACCTCCTTTATACACTCAAGTTCCACTCAAGTCACACCAGAACCCTGTGATGTAGGCCAGGCAAGGAGTGCTATTCTCATTTCACAGGTGAGGGAACCAGGCCTCAGAGGAGTTATCTCAGATCGAATGGTAGAAAGTTACAGTCAGAGCTATACTTAGTTTTCATCCTTTCTTTCTCCTCAAAGATCCATACAATCACCAAAACCCAGGCTGTCTCCCTACTTCTCTTCCCGATCCTATGTGTACTGCCCCTGGCCGTCTCCTGTGGCTATACCGTTTCTCACTGCCTGGGTTATTGTAGTGGTGTCTTGCTTCGCCTTTCTGATTCTATTTCTTGGTCATCTAAAAAGCACTGGTTCCTACCACCACATAATCCCACAGGGTATTTATTTTATGTTGTGGCTTTCGCAGAGGAGGGTTTCAACGCCTCCTACTTAAAAACAAAACACCGTGCAACACCAGAGTCCTTCACAGGATGCCCCTGCCCCCAGCCATCCTGCTGGCTTTACCTGGCTGGCTCTCCTGAAGTACTTTCCACTATTCTCTGTACCAGCTTGAGATCCTTTGCCAGCCCGATTCTTTACTTCTCCATTTCTTTAATCTCTGTGCTAGTCTTTATTTCTTTCCTTCTACTGTTTTAGGCTTCATTGGCTCTTCTTCTACATTTAAAGATGGGAATGTAAATTATTGGTTTCAGAGTTTTTTTCTTTTTAAATCAGGGCATAAACAGGCGTGAATTTCTATTTAAGCACTGCTTTAGCTACATCTCATAAATTCTGGCACACTGTTTCTGCGTTCACTGTCTTGAAGCATTTTCTAATCTCTGTATGCTGCCGCTTGTGTTCCTTGGTTGTTTAGGAGGGTTGTCCAATTTCTACACATTTGTGAGTTTCTTAGCTGTCTTTCTATTGTTGAATGAGTTAACTTTCGTCTGGGTGGAGAACCTATTGAAATTTGCAAGATTTCAATCCTTTTACATTTACCATGGTTTTGTTAGGGCCCAACATGCAGCCTCTTCTAGTGAACGCTCCTTACAGAGCTGGAAGGAATCCTGTATTCTGCTCTTGTTGGATGGACTACTCTACAGATGTCTATTGGACCTAGTTGATAGTGCTATTAAAATCTCCCATTTCCTCTTTGATCTGAGTTGTTGTGTTCATTAGTAGAAGTGGAGTGATATCCTCATTATCACTGAATTTTCTATTCTTCCTTCAAACTTTTCCAGAATTTGCTTTGTGTATTCTGAGGCTTGCTGTTAGGTGCATGAGTGTTCACACAGGATACGTCTTCCAAGGAGGCTCACCTGCCGTGTTCCTACGCGGAAGCTTTGTCCTAAAAGTCTATCTTGTTTACTTTTAGTATATTTCTATTTTGGTTACTATTTGCCTGGGAAACCTTTAACCACCCCTTTACCCCCAATCTTTTGAAGTTAAAATGCTTTTGGACCTAAAATGTGTCTTCTGTAATATACAGTTGGGTTCCTCCCTCCCCCTTCCTTCCTTTCTTCCTCCCTTTCTTCCTTCCTTGTGGTACACTGGATTGAACCTAGTCTCTCCAGATTTTCTGTTTGAAAATCCATTTTTTTGTGATCTTTGCTTCAGTTTGGCGTTCATAAGCCATCCACAGTATCATCAACTTCAGTAGGGCGTATGTCTTACACTTGGCTGCTCTACTCCTATCTTATCTTATTCCTTGATTTCTCCATTACTTCTTTCACGTTAAATTAGTTGTTTTCTAGTGTGCCATGCTGGTGTGCCCTTGTTGTTACTTTTTTGAGTTGTGTCCTTTGTAGTTTGCATACAGACTACAAGTAACATTAATTTATAACAATCTCGTTTGGAGAATATCACTTTTAATAGTATATAAAAACCTTGCTCGAACATAGCTCTGTTGCCGTCTGTCTGCTTTGCATAAAGAACTGCTATGAAGCCACATTGTATGCATTGTAGGCTTTATAATTATTGCTGTAGGTAGTCACCTCTGAAAGACAGAAAGGAAAAGGAAAATTATAAAGAAAAATGCATTTATATGATGTTTTACATTCCCTGTGCCATTGGCCTTTCCTGGTGGCCCCCACTCCTCTCTAAATGACTTCCTGGTGTCAATTATCTGAACTTGAGAAATTCCGCGTATTTCTTACAGGGAAGGTTTGCTTAAAACCCCTCTCCCCATTTTGTTGTCTTGAGCGTATTTCAATTTCTCCTTCATTTTTGAAGGGCAGTTTTTAGTAAATATAAAATCTCCAGTTGACAGCCTCTTTCTTGCAGTGTTTTGAAGATGTCACACATGGCTTTCTGCCTTCCAAGGATGCTGATGGGAAGCCAGCTGCTGGTCTAATGGAAAATCCCTGTATATGACAGATCACTTCTCTGCTGCTGTTCTCAAAATTATCTCTTTGTCTTTGACAGTTCGACTGCGATGTGTTGGGGGCTGACACCTCTGAGTTTATCCTATTTGGAATCTGTTCCGTTTCTTCGATGTATAGATCATTTTCATAAATGGAGTGAGTGTCAGGATATTATTTTCTCATTTTTTTCAGGCTCCTTCTACCTGCCCTTTCCGCCCAGTTCTCTCATTATGTTAGTCCGATTTCTGGTGCTCTGTTGGTTTGTTCACTTTTAGCCATTATTACTTTTATTCTATTTTCAGAAGCCACAATTTCAGCTGAACTGCTTTCAAATTCAGTGTTTCTCCCTTCTACTTTTGAGACCCTCCACTGAACTCGTTGCCAACTATTATCCTCTTCAGCACCTGCATGTCTCCTTGGCTTTCAAAAACAACTTCTAACCATTTATTGATGTTTTCTAATTAACAAAATGACATTCTCACAGCTTTAATTTTTTAGATGTGCTTGCTTTGGTGAATGTACTTGTAACAGCTGATTTAAGGGCTACCTAAGAATCCCAGAGCCTGGGCTTCCTCAGAGAGCTATGGTCCCCATCTTCTCTACCAATGTGCAGAGCATATTTTCTTATGTTATTGAATTGCTCATAATTTATGGTGAGAATTAGCTGTTGAGTACTGTAAACATTTTATTAATTGTGTGTATTATGAGGGCATATGTGCCAAGGCGTGTATGGTAGTTTGAGTGAAAATGGCCCCATAAGCTCATAGGGATGGGCACTCCTGGGAGCTTTGGCCTCGTTGGAGTAGCTGTGGCTTTGTTGGAGGAAGTGTGTCACTGGGGGAGGGCTTTCAGGTCTCAGAAACTCTAGTCAGGCCTAGTGCATCTCAATCTCTTTCTACTGCCTATGGATCTGGATGTAGAATTCTCAGCTCTTTCTCCAACACCATGTCTGACTGCACGCCACCAAGCTTCTTGTCATGATGATAATGGACTTGACATCTGAACTGTAAGCCAGCCCCAGTTAAATGTTTTTCGGAGGGGGATTTGACCGGGGGAGGGGGAAGGAAATGGGAGGCGGTGGCGGGGAGGAGGCAGAAATCTTTAAGAAAGAAAGAAAGAAAGAAAGAAAGGAAGGAAGGAAGGAAGGAAGGAAGGAAGGAAGGAAGAAAGGAAGGAAGAAAGGACGAGTTATTGTGATTCTGGTGTCTTTTCACAGCATACATACAGAGGTCAAAGGGCAAAATAGGGAGAAAATCGTCTCTTTCCACATCACATGAGTCCTGAAGATCAAACTCAGGTCATCTGGTTTGATAGCAAGTGCTCTTGACAGCTGAGCCAGTCATCTTCCAACCCTGAATATTTCAAATAATATTATGTGTCATCTTTGAAAAGTTGTCCCAAGGGTGTTATTTCTCTCTCTTCCCCTCCCTCAGCTGCCTCCTTCTCTGTACATGTGTGTGCACACGTATAAGTATGTTTACTTACTATCCAAGACCAATTGTGTGCAGCCTGTATTTGCCAAAGCCACAGAGATACTGGTTAAACAGTATTTCCTTTAATGCCTCAAACAGTGTGTTTACACCTTTCCTGGGAGCCTCTGTGTGGGTGTTGGGTGTACTGTTTACAATTCTGCTGTTGCTGTCCCCTCCTTCTCTTCTATTTTTCTTATTCCTTTTCTTTTTTGAGACAGAGTCCTGCTATGTGCCCTGGTTGGCCTGGAATTTCTATATAGGCCAGGTTGGCCTTGAATTCACAGAGATCTGTCTGACTTTGTCTCCAGAATGCTGCTAGGTTTAAAGACATGCACCACCATGCCCTCCTCTCCACCTTATTCTTCTTTTTGTATTGAAAGCTCAATATCAAGCAGAAGTGAATGATAATGGTTGGGGCTTTCTCCAATTTTCTTGGATATGAACATAGTCCTGAATGCTTGGATGACTTTCAAGAATTTCAGAAATATGCTGGAGCTCCTCGAAGCCCTCATAAGCACCCAATTCTTCTAATGTCCCTTATCGATACCTGGTTGGTTTCTTATCTGCTCAAATATCACTAATCCTTACAGCAGTTATGCTAACCACTTGTCTTTGTTTTGTTTTGTTTTTAACAAACGTCATGGTGATGGTGCTGCCTATACCCAGTGAGCCCCAAGGCTAGTCAAATGGGGGAAATATTAAGTGTAGTCCATTTCCAGGAAGTTCCTGCAATGGTGACTCTATGAAGAGGAGCTTGGGCCCATTCTGCCCCCTCTAGTGGCTGCTCTCTGTTGATCTCCACAGCTACTGTGGTTGGCAGGGTGGTGGATGGATTCTAAGAACACTGCAGGGGAGGGAGGGGAGTGCCTGCCAATGGGACAAGTTAAAATCCCACAGTTTATTGTCATGAATATTTCAAGACAAATTCAGACATTTCTCTTGGCCAAATATTTAATGGATGGGTTAAAGTCGTTGGTTAATTTCTAGCATTCTGGACAAGTTTATTTTGACAGTTTCTGTCAGTGTTCTTACTGCTTTTACAAAGGAGTGGTTTTTTTTTTTTTTTTTTTGAAGACCTTTTCTGTGTTGTCTTGTGAGTGCTTAAGCCACAGACTTTTGCACACATCCCATTCTTTCTGGTCACCAAGAGTCCTTCCATGCAGCTATCTGGCGTAAGATGCTGGCCCCTCACTACTGTAACTAGTGACAATGGTTACAAGCCACAATTCCTTTAGCGATATTCACTTGACAATAAGAACCTCTATGATAGATGACTCTGTCCCCATTTTGAAGATGAGGCAATGAAATGACTTGCCCAAATTTGCCAAGTGAATAAGGACTCTCAATGTGAAGAGTGAACTAGGCCTCTGCTTACCAATCTCACACTCCTACAACTAACACAGAACCTCCATCTTCCCCTCCCATTTCCACCCCAGTCTCCCCTGTGCTCACTGAAGGACGATATGCTCCTCTTCATATTTTTCCTTAATCCAGTGGTTCTCACCCTCCATCATGTTGTGACGCTCTAATATAGCTCCTCATGTTGTGGTAACCCCTGACCATAAAATTATTATTTTCATTGCTATCAAACCACACTTTTGCTATTGTTATAAACTGTAATGTAAATATCTGTGTTTTCCAATGGTCTTAGGCAACCCAAGTGAAAGGGACATTCAACCCCCCAAAGGAGTCAAGAGTTGGCAGAGGCTGCTTGTTTGTTCCAGGCTGCCCAGACCCAAAATAATCACTCAGAAACTATATTGTTTGCAATATTGTTTGGCCAAAAGCTTAAGCATATCTCTAGCTAGCTCTTACATCTCAAATTAACCCATCTCTATTAATCTGTGCATTACCATGAAGTTGTGGCCTACCGGCAAGGTTCCAATAGGTTCCCACAAGCATCTTTCTCCTTCAGTGGCTACATGATGTCTCACTGACTCTGCCTACTTTCTCCCAGCATTCAGTTTAGTTTTCCCACATAGCTTTATTCTGCCCTACCACAGGCCAAAATAGCTTCTTTATTCATTAACCAATAAAAGCAACACATATACAGAAGGACTTCCCACACCATTTCTACTTTTCTGTTCAAATAAAAAGGAAGGTTTTTAACTTTAACATAGTAAAATTATATATAACAAAACAGGTATCAAGCAAGAATTACAGGTACAATATTTATATCTACTTTATTTTTTATCATAACTAAGGAAAATATAACTATAACTTTCTATTCTTCAATTCCATCAAATACTCCAGAAGGATATCATATTACCTAAGTAAATAGGAAGTTCACTGTAAGCAATTTCCAAAAATCTAGAATTGACAGAGACATCTCACTGCCTGGACAGTCGCTCAAAGTTCTGTATTGTTGAAGCATCCATCTTTATCCTACAGGCCCATAGTATCCAAATTCCATAGCAATGCAAAGTGTTCATCTATATATCATGCCAAGAGCCACAGGTCACTGATGGAAGCTTACAAGCATACAGGACTATATTCTTAGTCCTGTCATCTGTGAAAGGAAGAGTCTACCTTAGAAGAGCTTGGTTCTGGACTCTGCTTGATTATTGAGCCACAGAAGGAAATAAAGGGGGAAAAACAAGCACGATAATTCTGCAGTGATTAATTTAGCATCTGACAAATGCCAGGCGCTGGGCTTGGCATTGGTGAGTCAGTGGTGACTAAGCATCTCGGTGCCTGTGCTGAGACCTCAGCAGCAGAAAGTAATGAATGACAAAGACCATCCAGAGGCACAAAGTACCACAAGGATCTGACCCCGCCTGTCAGTCTGATCGTGCATGTTAGCAGAAGTCTGTCTCACTCCTTGTTCTGCTCAAGCTATGAGAGCATCAACATCTGCTCTTGTTTAGGTGTTTGAGCCAAAGAGAGAAGGAAACAGAATAAGGGTCGGTCATCAGGAAGACATCAGCTACAGAAGTTCGAGATCTGAATTCAATACTCTAAGGATCGTGTCGGAGACTTTTTTTTATTTACTTTAAGAAGGCTTTACATGAGACAGTTACGTTATGAAAATATTGCTTCCGTCGAGAAATGAATCATTTCTTCCTTTCTGAGAGTTACTCAGAGTCTTGAAAACACATTTCTCTTTTCTTTGGCTACCGGGAGTCCTATATCCAAGTGAGACTGTTAACAATAGCAATTATATTAATAGTATTTGGTTTGGTTTTTTCTGGGTCATGAGTATCGACATTTGTATTTCCTCTGTCCCTATTCCTTATTTCTAGTACTGCCTTGTCATCAATTCATGACGAGTGTACTCAGTAAAAGCTGCTTTCTTAAGATGCATAACAAAAATGTTTTAGGTGCTTTTGTTTATATGGAGTGGTTTTTGCAGGGCCACTGAATGAGGATTGAAGAGATAAGATTCCCACTGCCTCTCATTAAAGAATTGGTCTCAAAGGTTATCAGTTTGCATGAGCAAAGGCATACAACAAGGCTGGACATAAAGGAGACAGTGCCACAGAAACCTGAAGAGAAAGAAAGTCTAATTGGGAAGGTAGGAGGTCTGAGGATGACCAGAAGGTTGAGAAGAGGTCAGCCTCCAGGAGATATCCTGAGGAGGGGACTTTTTCCCATACTGCCTCAGGAGTGTGCAGAAATCTCAGACAGGGCTGATGTTCCCAGCCTTAGTTCTTGGCTTTCACTGTGGAATCAGAATGTGTCTGAGCTCACAGAACACATGGGTTCAGACATGACCAGTGTGGACCTCAAACTAAAGAACTCTTCCTCAGTTCTGGACCTGATACGAACCTGGAGGCTGTTTTTGTCCTCAGGATGGGCTGAGGGAAGGATTCTCAAAACAAGAGCTGAATTTTCTGCCAACTCAGCAAGTAGAAGCTCGGCATCCTTTAAATTCGATTTGGAGGAATAAAGAAATGTGACATTTTTTTGCACCCTACTGTTATGGCCTGAAATTCATATCCGCCACATGGGATATAAATAAATGCATAAATAAACAAACCCAAGGCCAGAGTGCTTGGGAGGCATTGCCAATTTGCTGTGTGTTCACCCTCAGGGTCCTGCAACCTCGAGCGTGCAAGGGCTGACAGAAAGTAGCTTAATACACACCATCTGGGGGCAGGAGGACATGGGGAGGATGCAGAGGTGAAAAGACTAGCATCCCAAACTTTACAACGAATACAGTTAAATGTAGCACGGGGCAGCAATAAAACACTCATTAAAAACAGACCAGCATACAGGCATCAGCGTATTTGTGCTAAGTACTTCATACGAACACTACCTGGTCAAAAGACAAAGGTGAAGAGTAACAGAGCACCCAGGGGGCTAGGAGCATCGGGTTAGGGAAAAGAGCTGAGAGAAGGGGTGATAATATACCAAGCGAGGGACATGTGCTGTAAAAAAAAAAAAAAATGATTTGCATCCAGTGCTAGAGAAGGAGGAGAGGCCATTTCTGCATAAATAAGGAGATTTTTTTTTAAAGGATGAGGTCAGGCTGGGCTTTGAAAGACACAAGGATTTAAATGGAAAGAGGTGCTCTGAGGGACCCTGCAGGCCAGAGCAGGGGAGGCTGTGGGCTTTCATCAACTTGTGCTTGGGACTGCAAGTGTCCATTACATGTTTCATCCTGGGGGACTCCCACAGTGCATTGTGATGAAGGAATAGCTGGACGCATTGGTCATGGACAAGCTGACTGCCCTCAGATCTTCAGACTGTGGATTCTACTTAAGGAGGGGAGGAAATCACACTCCTTCCGGCAGTGAAGAGCCCTGGTGAGAAGGATGCTCCTGGGTACCAATTTCAATCCTTGAAAGAGGAATGATTCATTAGAGATGGATGGAGCAGATACAGAAAGAGGAACTGGGAAATACACTGCTATCGCCTGGGCATGTGAACTGATCAGAGAGAAAATGAAACAAATGGAAGAGAGTTCATCAAAAAAAATAGTAGAGCTAGAGCATCATGAAGAAGATGGGTCTCAAAAGGTGAATCCGAGGACTCAGGTCTAAGTAGCGGGGCATACAGAACATAGAGGGGTTAGGAGGAAAATGACCAGGTCAGGTGACAGCGTGCTGAGCCTGCTGTCCCAGTGGACCACACTGACAAATGAGGAGCAGGTGCCTCAGGAACAGATATGTATTATTCAAGGATACCCTCACTTTTACACATTACAGCTCAACGTTTCAAAATGACAAAATTAGTGAAAGCCACAGTCATCTAGCCAAAAGGATTCTTCACCTCACACAAGCATTAATAATAGGGCACTTGAAGTAGTTAGCTCCCCTGGTGAATATAAAATAGTCTTTAATATTTTTTTAAAACGTGACTTACACCTCTCTTTTCAAAAACTCATCTCCTGTGTTAAGCAAAGCATATCTCCATATGAATATAGAACGAACTGGGAGACTTGAACCAGGTAAAATCCATCAAGGGAGATAGCAGGAAGGAAGTGAAGATTCTTCACAGCCACACCAACAGAGAGCTGAACTACTGAAGAAAATGATGGACAGCTCAAAAAACGTAGGTGTCCAAGGCCTCATTGAGATCGGTAGACCCCCATTGTCTCCCCCACTCCTCTTCTATCCAAAGGATGGAACCAAGGGAGCTGTGTCTATAGCATGTCCCATGCCTGCTGATATTATCGCCTTCTCTCTGTTGAGATGAAAACCCTTAGGTCAATCTTCTCTTCCTTGCTCTGCCTTAAATGATGTGAACAATCTACTAGAAGTCTCATGGCTTTCATTTCCAAAGAGATCAGCATCAGCCTCCTTCCCATTGCTGCTACCACTGCTGCCCCCTAAGCTAAGCCACCATTATCTTTGGCCTGCATTATTTGAATATGAATACTCTCCTAATGAGTCTCTCAGTTCCTACCATTGTCTTCCTAAAGACAATAGTTAATAATAGTCTATTAGAATGGCCCTCTTAAAAAAGGTATGTATGCATATCTTTGTGTGTATGTGTGTGGTTGTCATGTGAATATGTGTGCATGGGTACATACACATATGTATGCTTGTGTGTACACACTTCTGTTGACATGGGTATCTCAGTGGTTTTCAGCTATGCTGGTGGTCAGTGACCCTCAGTGATCCTTCTGCCTATGCCCCGTCTTGCCTGCGAGTGCTGAGGTTACAGACACACATGGCCATATCCAGTTTTGTTAATGTGGATGCTGGAGATCTGAACTCAGATCCTCCTACCTGCACTGCAACTGCTCTTACCCACTGATGTGTCTCCCCTATCCAGCATGGTCTTTTGAAAAGAAGTCAGACAATGTCCACAATTTTCTCAAAACCCATCAGTGGCTCCCCACTCCCCACTGAATTCAAGCTAAGGTCCTTTTTATGATTTATAAAGCTCTTCTTATTGTAGCCTCTACCTCTTCTCTTACTTCTCTGGAGCCTTGCCCTGGTCTACTCCACCCCAGTTGCACCACACTCTCCTTCAGGCCTTTCAATACAATGCTATGGAGGCCTGAAAGAAAATGGCTTCCAAAGGGAGTGGCACTATTAGGAGGTCTGGCTTTGTTGGAGGAAAGATGTCACTGTGGGATCAGGCTTTGAACTTCCCTGTGCTCAGGATACTGCCCAGTGAGTCAGTTGACTTCCTGTCACCTGTAAGATGTAGGACTCTTGGCTGTTCCTTCAGCACCATGTTTAGCTGTATGCCGCCATGCTTCTTGCCATGATGATAATGGGCTGAACCTGGTAAACTCTAAGTGAGCCACCCCAATTAAATGTTTTCCTTGTAAGAGTTGCTGTGGTCATGGTGTCTCTACACAGCAATAGAAACCCTAAGACAAATGCCTACCTTGAAGGTTTAGTTCCTCTTTCCATCTGGACAGTTTCCAGATATTGCAGATTCAAGCCCCGTATCAACTTTAAGTCTTTGCTCAAATCTCACTTTCTCTTTCTCATACAATGTACTGTGGCAACCCCACCACCTGTCCCTTATGGTGTTTCCGCTCTCCCAGCTGGTCTGCATTTGTCTTTTTTCCATAGCGTTTACTTCATTCTAACTTGCTTTAATGATTATGCTTATTATTTATTGGCCATTTCCCCCTGCTAAAATAAAAGCTAGAAGGGTTCTTTGTTTTATTTTACACCTGGTCTGTAATAGTTGTTCACTAAACAATCTAGGAATGAAAGGCAAGGCTTTTAGACAAACAAGAGGGGAAAACCCACAATTCAACAATTCTGGTCAAAGACATGGCAGCTGGAGACATGGTTGAGCAGTTAAGGGTAATGGCTGCTCTGGAAGATTGGGATTCAATTCTGAGCACACACAGCAGCAAATGTGTGGTGCTCCAGTCCCAGGGGAATTCAGTGTTCTCTTGGCCTTCACAAAACCAGGCACACATGTAGTACACAGACATACATGCAGATAAAACAGCCATATACTAAAACAAAAAATAAATGTGGCAGCTGAAAATGGAGGTAAAGGGTCCAGTCCTGTAGAAGCCATAGTCTACAGCTGTGGGGCTCAGATAGCTCTTTGGGACCCTCCACAAACAAGGAGAGAGATAATAATTAGTTTTTTTTAGTACTTTTCCATAAATTATTTAATTCATCCAACTAATGCATATTAAGGCCATACTATTTATAAAGATGCATGAGATACCATGCCACATAGATGAACCAGTAAAGAAAGACCGACACAGTCTGGTAACAACACACCACTCTTTTAGCCTGTTGATGGTGCTCTTAAACCAGACAACAGAATGATGTCATCCGTGCTGGGCTAGTAAGGAAAGCACCCTCTAAGGTCTCCATAAGCCTGCTCCCAGAGAGACCTACCCCCACATTGCTGTCACGTTTACTTGCTGCCATCCTCCCTTGCTGTGATCTAAAACATGCCAAAAGACCAGCAGCTTTATCTTATTGTAAGACCCTTTGCTCACACAAAGATCAACTTTCCCTCATTTTCCTTCACATTCCCCTTAGGAAGACTTTTAACACTACAAGTGATCATGACAAGGCAGACTTTTTGTCCTGACCCACCAGAATTCCCAGAAAGCCTTGGAAGGCCTCACCAGTGAAATGATACACCCTCCATTTTATCCAACTACTGCATTGTGCTCGGAAACGCAGCACACTGCTTTGAAAAGAAACACATTGGATAGAGCTTTCTTTTCTCTGGGAACCCGAGGTTCACATTCAAAACAAGCAATGTTTTTCTTCTTGCCTTCCTGATTATTATCACTCAATGACAACACTACCCTCTTCATCGGGACATTGATTTATTAAGTGTCCTTTTGTGCTGAGGATGTAATTCAGAGCAAGATAAACAGATGTGCATTCACTCTAGGAACTTGTATTTCAATGCTTGATATTAACAATGTGCCAACCAGAAATGATTCTTCCAGAAATTGAGCACTGGCTGCACTCCATCCTGAGTGCCTTTGGGTAGTCAGAAGTATGTGGGCAGCCTTCCAGTGGGAGGTATAGATACAGGCTCCAGGAGTCACGTGCAATGAGAAGAGGTCCTAGGTCAGGTTGTTCAGGAAGGGAAAGAGCAAGGGCAAGTTGCAGGCCTGGCTGGGACCAAGGCATCTGAGTCATGTGTCCAGTATGACACGTTCAGGAAGATGAGGAAACGCCAGCAGACACTGGAACATCAGAACCTCAAGCCTGGGGAGTCATCTCAACACCCTCGCATTGAAGGGCCAGGTGAGGTTAAACAGCATCCAAGGGGGCAGGATGAACTCAACCATATTTAGTGAAGACGTGCAGGTCATTAACCTTCATACCCTCGACTGTCCAGGGACAGTCACAGCCCATAACCAAGGAACATGATCTTTTTCTTTTTCAGCTTTTTGGATAAAAGATAAAAGATTGATGGGCAGAACTTCCATAATCCCTGCCCCATTTTGATAAGAGGCTTAAAACCCGCCACTTCCCTGTGTTCCCTGCAGTGATCAGTTATTTCACAGTAAAAATGTCACTTTCTACAAAAAGGGACTAGTGAGACCGTGGGGGCCATCTATTCTTCTTAAACTGCGTTTCTGAATGGCACTACTGTCTTGCTGGCCTCCCTGGAATGTTTACCTCTGTGGAACAAAGCAGACAATAACAGTGCATTCATAGTAGCATCAAATTCTGTGAGAGCAGGGTAGAGTAGAAGAATCATTGGGGCAAGTTGGTTCTAATGGAATATCTCACTCGATTCTCTCGGGGATTCCAGTGAGATTTGTGCTATTACTGTCCTCATAGAACACACACACACACACACACACACACACACACACACACACACCAGACTAGAACTTAAAAATGTGCCTGGATAGTAGAGATGGGGATAAAATCCAGGCAGGCTGACCCAGCCTTACACATACATCCAGAGATAAACCAACACATTTGGGACTTTACTGCTTTATAGTTAATGAAAGAGATGCAGAAAGTTATGTCAAGTACCTGTATTTTGAACAACACTT
The DNA here is from genome assembly GCF_014885135.2 of Alexandromys fortis. Classification (NCBI taxonomy): domain Eukaryota; kingdom Metazoa; phylum Chordata; class Mammalia; order Rodentia; family Cricetidae; genus Alexandromys; species Alexandromys fortis. The sequence continues at coordinate 1,965,583 of NW_026068019.1, forward strand.
TTAAAACTGTTTTCCATTGTCTGATAGCTTCATACATTTCAATAGTGAAGTTTAGTCATTTCCACACACACACACACTACTTTCATAGTTTCTTTGTCTGTGTGGTCCATTGAATCTAATTAGTTACTTGCCTGGTCATATGTAGGAACTTATTCAGTAACAAAGGGGACACTTATCTGTGGCTGCACAACTGAAGAAAGCAATACCGCTTGATCAGCAAGTGTTAAAGGTCAATACCTCCTCTTAAACGTGGATCAGGCCAATCTTGTGCAGAGAACACCAGCTGCAATGAGTTATGACTCTGCAAGCTATATCATGCCCATAAATGTTCTTCCTTCCTTCCTTCCTTCCTTCCTTCCTTCCTTCCTTCCTTCCTTCCTTTCCTTCCTTCCTTCCTTCCTTCCTTCCTTCCTTCCTTCCTCCCTCCCTTCTTTCTTTCTTTCTTTCTTGCTCTCGCTCTCACTCTCTTTCTTTTTATCTTTTGAGACAGAGTTTCTCTGTGTAATAGTCCTAGCTGTCCTGGAACTCGCTTTGTAGACCAGGCTGACCTCGAATTCATAGAGATCTGCCTGCCTCTGTCACCCACCACTGCCCAGCCAGAAAATATTTTTTCATTGTACATCTCCCACTCCTGACTCTTCCATTCTTTCTGCCCACTCGTCCTCAACATTCTCTGAGCTTTGGAAATGGTTGAACAACACTTTTAACCACTAGACTACAGGCGAAATTTGACCCACTATGAGTTATTCAAATATCCAGGAACATCTCTAATAGGGACAAATCTTGTTCCCCACTCCACCCCTGTATCCTCCACTGTCCTTTGCTTCTCAGATCATTCACCAATGCCCTGCATTTCAAGTTCATGAGGTAGGGATCAAACTCTCCTCTACAGACAGACAAGGCTCTGGGAGGTTGAGCCCCTCAAAGGTTCAGGTGCCATAAAGCAGCCTTGCTAACACACCCCATCCAGGATCACATTGTTGTGAGGAACCCAACCCCACACTTTCCTGGAAGGATCCAGAACACAAGTTGCCCAGTGCCATGCTTAGCTAGCAAGTGAGCACTCCTCTGGGCAAAAACAGTAGGACCTCACCCAAGAGGAACTCAAAGATGGAGGGAGAGGATCTCATTTTGTGGTAAACCCTTCCACCTAGATCCCAATAAGGAAAGGCTTACTGGGTGATAAGGACGACCATAAGATCAACCCATTTTGATTCCCTTGGGGAAACCAGTTAGACTGCTGGGATACTGGAGAGTCCTGATTCATGCCGAACCTGAGACCCTTAACCTTTCTCGTGATCCTGCCTCCTACCCCTAGCAAAAGAGAAAAATGGAGTCTCCTGTGCCCAGGATTCCCCTGAGGGGCCATTCACTGGACCGACTACCCATCTTCAGAATCAAGTCTACAAAGGACTCTGTCCTCTAAGATCTACAGGTGACATGTTGGTCAAGTAGACACAGAGGAAGGGAAGGCCCCAAGGGCTTCTCTAGATAACCCCCACACTGTGCCCTGTATCTAAACTAGCCTGAGCTAGTGGTCTTGAGGGAATTATTTTGGAAGTGGTAGACTAGTGCACCAAAGTCTGGCTGTACTTCAGATCCCTTAAGAGAGCCCTTTCTCAAAGCTGCAGATTCCTGGGCCATGCCCAAGATACACTGAGCCATAAACTCTACAGACGGGCCCTCCACCCTGCCTGCTGACCATCTCTGCTGACAACCATCATTCTCTGATAAATTTTAGATACGAAAGACCCATCTTTTCTTCCACAGCCAGAAAGGGGATGATGCCTAACAGCCAGAGTTGTGCTGTGAGCATCACAGTTTATCCAAGCACCTCCCTCTCTAGGCTCTCTCTCAGTGCCTGTACCCAATCCAGTCTGGATAGCATTGGCTCACAGCCAAGCACCAGCCCTTTGGGGCTGCAGCTTAGGGTCCATAATAGGAGGATTTAAAACATCTTAATCCAAAGCTGCCAAGCATGTGAGATGCCTCCAAACTCCCAAGAGCCAGCTCCCAGCTCTTGGGGAGAAATAGCCTATAACAGGTCCATGAGATCATTTGCTCTCAACCAGAGGGGGAGGTAGGGAGTCAGGAATAACCCCAAGCCCCAAGCAGGACTCCCCAGAGAGCCCATATTAGATGGGGACAGGGAGGGGATAGAAGGGTTGACTCCCCCTTTGTGATATTTTTATATTTTCTTTTATAATAGAAATTATAGGCCTGGGGATCTTTGGCTTATGGCTAGGGAATATCAAAATGGCCAGATGAGTGCTTCTCCCCATGAAGGCCCTGGTACGAGAGATGGTAAAATGAAAATGGGACTCTTTGTTATCTGACAGCACTGATTGGATTTAAGACCTTGCTTGGGGCTGGGAGGTGGCTCTGTGGCTAAGGGGCTTGCTGTGCGTGTCTAATAACTGGAGTTTGAGTCTCCTTAACCCATGCACATGGCAGGTGTCACCTGTAATTCCTGCCTCAGAAAGCAGGGTACCCCCCAGACATACTGGCTAGCAAGACTACCCATACCAGCAAGCTCTTATTTTGATGGAAAGACCCTGCCTCAGTGGAAAATGTGGAAGAGTAGATGGGGATGTTTATGGGCATCAAACTCGGGCCTCTATCAGCATTTACATACACATTCTTCTTAGCTGGGAAGCCAATAGTTGGGGAGCCCTTTCTTTGGATGTTGAATGAATGGGAAGATTCTTAGGTGGCAAGACAAAGAATGTCAGAGACACCAGACCTCTCCACCCCCATGCCTGCCTCAGTTATCTTCCCATCCTTTGGTGGATTCTATCATTGTTCCTCCAGGGCACACTATCCAGACAACAGGGACTTGCCCACTCTCCACCTGATGAGGTCTGTTAAGAGAACGGCATGAACTCCAAGTTGCTGTCTCCTGTCTCTGTCTCAGGCCATGCCAGTTCCCTGGAGAAACCCCTTACATCTCTGAAGTCATTTGCTAGGATTCAGGGCTTGCTGCTACCTTCAGGTCATTTCTTCAAGGACCCTGCGCTGGTCAAATGCACTCCCCACAAGTCCATCTTCTTCCCTTTCCCTTACCCTCACCCATGCAGTCAGCCTATAGTCATAAAGGAAAAGGAAGAGAGTGCAGGCAACAGGAAGCCTCTCTCAATGCCTTTGCAAATCCCTTCTATTCCTGTACGAAGCGTTTTATCCAGCCGCTTTTTTGTGGTTACACATTTACATCTTTTGCAAGCCTGTTTTCACAGCCCTTCCCTGCTCTGCTCTGGGTGTGGTGGTCCATCTGTCCCTATTAGTGTCATTCATCTTGGGCACCCCTTCTCAGCGCCATAGCTTATCCTAAAATATACATGTGGGGGCAATTACTGCTCAAGTGCACCAAGAAAGATAGCCCCCAAGGCTCCTTAGCCATCCCTAGTACCCAATCAAGGGCTCCTGACGCAGTTCAAAACGGTAAGAGACTGGCTTAGCAGTTGGGCTCCCAGGTACCAGCCAGGTGCATGGTGGAACCACACTGAACGTTCCTTCTTTGGCCCTGCTTCATAGAGTTCATGGAGTAGAGAGAGGGGTACATTGAAAGTAAGGCAGAGACTCAGTCTGGGGAAGAATGTGAGAGAGCACCCAGGGAAAGACTGAACAGACAAAGCAAATGGCATGTTTCTTAGAGCATCAGGCAAAATAGCCAGAGCTGAAAAAAGGGTCCATGCCCTAAGTCTGCAGGTCCATAAAATCCATTTCCCCTTCGTTCCGGATTCTGCACAGATCCCCCTGGATTCCTTTCTGATTGCACATTAAACTTTACTGTGACACACAGCTTGTAAACGGCATCAAAACCATTTACGACTGCCTTTATATGCCTTGGTTTAAATAATAAACATTTTTATTTCATTCTTCGGCAAAATGAAACTCTTGGGGCAGGGGGAAAGTTTAGAAAAGAGTAGGACCAGGAGTCTGGGAGGCAAGGCAGAGGGAGCAGAAAACAGGTGCAGTGGACCTTGATGTGGACTGGCGGATTCTCACTCCAACCATACCAGGAAGTCTCATCTCACCATCCCTGGGCCACATGCTGACCACCATTTGTCCTGTTATTGTCAATAAAGCCACAGTTCTAGTGGTCAAGGAGCTATGTTGATGGGCAGAGGGCTATGTTTATGGGTAAGGGGCTATGTTGATGGGCAAGGAGCTATGTTGATGGGCAAGGGGCTATGTTGATGGGAAAGGGGCTATTTCGGTGGGTAAGGGGTTATGTTGATGGGTAAGGGGCTATGTTGATGGGCAAGGGGCTATGCTGATGGACAAGTGGCTATGTTGATGGACAAGGGGCTATGTTGATGGACAAGTGGTTATGTTGATGGACAAGGGGCTATGTTGCTGTGGTAAGGGGCTACGCTGATGGGCACAGCTTGTGGAACCCCTACAGGAAGCAGATTCAATGGATCACACAGTTCCACAGTGAATATGCCCAGAAAGAATAAAGATGGCAAGATATTCTGGAGAGGAAGGGACCAAGGGGTGAAATTTAGGGGTTATGAGACTCATTAAGGCAACAGAAGTGAGCAGGAACCCTGCAAGGCCCCCGTGGGCTAGAGATTGGCACTGAGGCCTTGGAGTCTTGGAGGTTTGGTAGTCACAGCCCTTTGCATTTGGAAAGCTCTAGACGCAGGCAGGACCGCATCACAGCTCCTTAAAAGAAAATCATTCAAACTCCCAGGCCTCTCACTAAAGCTGAAGTGTCAGCAGCCAGCAGCTTGTTACTTTCCTTAACTAATGCCTTTCTATTTCCTGCAGAGTAAACAACCTGATTCCATTAGATGTTGTAAAATATTTACCAAGCAGCCAAGGGGGCTGCCTCCTTCCCAGCATGCAGGAGGGAAGAGAAACCAAGGTCGGGCCTCTGCACAGAGATCAACAGCCCTCACCAGCGGCTTTCAATCAGTGACTCTTCAACCAGAGACAGGCAGACTGGGGAGAGGAGGAGGGAGAGCTGAGAGGCACGTGGCACCCAAGTGGCACACCGACAAGATCAGCTTGAAAAGCTTGAGGACCAAATACACCATGGGCTCTTGTGCGGACTCCAGGAACGTTAAAGGAAAGTTGGCAAGAAACTGGTAAGATCCAAATGATGTCTGAGCGAGACAGGGATGCACCTGCGGTAGTTTTCACTTATGTCAATTATAAAGTGTGATGCGACCTTGGAAAAGCCGGGCGAGGGTACGTGAGAACTCTCTGTGTCTTCCTAACTCCTTTTCTGCAAATATGAAATTATTATAACTACACATTTGTATTTAAAACCATGGGTATGCAGCCTTCTTGGAGGGGAAGAATCTGCCATCACAGTTGATACAGGTTGGAGGATCTTACGATCTACAGGGCTCTTCTCAGCATCAAGCTTATCCCGAGCCACAGGCTGAGTGTGACTAAAGAGGAACTGAATAGAGGAGTCGGAGCAGCAGGAACGGCATTGCAATAAAAATGTAAAGGCAAGGGGCTGGACAGAGATGCTGCACCCGCTTAGGAATACCACCCTGGTAAGAAGTCTTCTGGGTAGAGGCAGCGGAACGAGTAATTTAGAGACCCCTCAGCCTGCTCTGACTTTGTATGCTCCTATGCCTGGATGCTCACTCCCTTCCCTGACTCTCTTCTCCTCCAAGACAGCAGTGTAGTACTCACGAGGGGTGAAGTGCAGACACAGTGAGTAGAAGCCATGCTGCGGAGCCTGTTTGTTTGGGCCACGTGTCTGAGCGTGGCTGTGAAGACAGTTTTACATGTTCTCCACCTTTATCATCAGTGGAGCTGGAGGTGAGAAGATTACCCTTCACGTTGTAGTGGGCTTTCTATAATTAGTTAAAGGCCTTGGAACAAGGAGGCTTCTCAGTGAAAGCAGGCTGCCTCATGAGAGCGACCCAGAGAACAGAACTCTGTTTGGGCTTCCGGCCTGGCTCCTGTCCTGTGGGATTCATTCTCAAGACTGCAGCATGAGTCTTATCTGAACTACCAGACAGTTCTGCAAAGTTCAGGCCTCCCAGCTCCCACAACTGCATGAGCTCCTGTCTTAAAACAAGTCCCTCCCTTTCTCTGCCTCTCCCTCCCAGTTTTCTCTCCCCTCTCCCCATCTCCTCTTCCTTTCCCTTAACCCTTCTCCCTCTCCATCTCCCCCAGCCTTCCCATACTGTAGTCCCAAGTCTCTAAAGAACCCTAACCCATACAGGGGATGATGAAATTCAAATGTCCCAGGCAGAGGTCCAACCCCTTCTCCATTTACTGGTCTGTTGACATAGCTTTTGTGGGCTCAAAGACCATGATATCTTCCCCCGGTGCAGCACCTCTTCGTGACTCAGCCACTGAAATAAAGGCTTCATATTGATTGTTTTAAGCCGATGTCTTTCCCTGTGCTCAAAAATGACAGCTCAGTGACAGAGATCTCAGAAACAGCTTAGTGGACATCCCCGTCACTATCTCTCATTTTCAACTCAAAAATAACACATCACTCAGCTCCCCACCGCTCGTCCCCCAGACACACGTGCACTGGGATGACAGGATATCCTTGGTGACAAGAATGAGTGTGCCACCTGCCAAGGAGAGATGCTCGGTCTGTGTTGATGGATCCAGCTCGGCTGAGCGGTCTGGTGCTTCTCCCGGTTGTCCTGCTCACAGTGCCTCTGTCACCAAGGAGAAGAATATTATCCAAGTGGACTTTATGGTGACAGGAAGCCAGAGACCAGAGTCACAGTCTCAGTGTCAAATTCAGCCCTCAGTCATTCATTCATCAGTCTCTTTTCCATGAGCCCCACCTCCTCACTCTGTGGAGCAGAGGGTCTGGGCTAACAAACATTAGCGACCATTTGCATGAGTAGATGCCATCCCAGAGGCCACATCCTAGAAGTCACGACAGGATATTTTAGAGGTCAAACAACGTGAGGAAGTTGGGCACCATCCAGGGCCTGATCCCACCCACTCTTTGAATGTCTTTTTAAGGAAGGTGAGCAGGGTAAATAGCAGCTTGCACCCTGTGGAAGCCTAGTCTCCTGCAAACCTGCAGCAGCGTCCTCCCTCCACTCAGCCAGGCCGCCCCTTCTTCCCCCTCTTCCCTACATCAGTTCTACCACACCAGCTCCTGCCCACAGTCTGCAGCTGACCCAGAATGGACCTGCTCAGGCAGGTGGAAGAGAAGCTCCAGGCTTGCACCAACCGGCCTCTGTTGCACTAGATGGCCAGAAAGCGGATGCATTAGAAATCCAGGGCCTCTTTAGAAGCTTCTCTCTTAATTTGCCTTCAAATTATAGTTGCTGGATTTAGCAAATAAAAATACAGGGCACACAATTAAATTTGAATTTCAGATCAACTACAAAACATTTCCTACAATATTTGGGACATGGGATTTAAAAAAAATCACTCCTGGTTTCTCTGAAATTCAAATACGACGCAGCAGCATATATTTTATGGCACTCCTGCCGCCTGAGGAAGAAGGAGCACTTTGAGAGTAACTTTATCAGGGCCTGCTTCTTGTCAGTCTCTGGGTAGCTAGTCCCAGGTCCCCCCTAAGCTGGAGCTACTTATTCTACCCGGCCCTATCCCCAAGCTGAGGCAGAAGGGGTTCACTAGAAACAAACTGTGCTGGCTAATTTTGTTTTTGTTTTCCAATTTGATACATGCTAGAGTCATCTGGGAAGCAGGAGCTTCTACTGAGAAAGACTCCCACAAAATTGGCCTGTGAGCAACCCTGCTGGAAGTACATTTTCCTAATTAGTGATTCATGTGGGAGGACCCAGAGCATTGTGGGTGATGCCACCCATGGGCAGATGACCCTGGAGTGAGCAAGCCAGCAAGCAGCCTTCCTCCATGGCCTCTGCTTCAGTTCCTACCTCCAGGTTCCTACCTGGACCTTTCCTGGGTGGTGAACTACAAATTTAACCCTCTACTCCCCAAGTTGCTTTGGTCATGATGTTTTTATCACAGCAACTGAAACCATAGCTAAGGCACAGACCTACCAACACCCAGCTTGTGTTCTCCACTAGTCCCTGCTTCATCCCAGTCATATGACCCACTCCTTATACATGCATGGCTGTGCTTTGGCTCCAGTGAGCGTGGATCTGTCCATTAATATCAGATCAGTGAGAGTTAACTTTCATGGCCAACCCGATTGCATTGCAATGCCCTAGGCAACATAGCTCTAAGCATTATCCATGAGGGTGTTTCCAGAAAAGTATAACTTGGGAAGGGACAACCCACCCTAATATGAATAGCACCATCTCATGGGCTGGGGTCCCAGCCTGAATAGAAAGGGGGAAAAAGGAAGAAAGGAAGCTAATGTTGATGCTAGCGAAGCACCGGCATTCATCTCTCTCAACTTCCTGTGGCTATGATGAGGTCAGCTGTCCCCACACCTAGAACGACATTTGTTACCATGCCTTCCTGCCTTGATGGACCACGTCCTTTCTTAGACTGTGACCCAAACTAAGCCCTTCCCTAGTGGGTGTTGTCAGGCATTCTGTCACTGCATGAGACAAGTAACTAATATTGGTTCTTATTGGTTCTTTGCCTCGGGTCCACTGCTGACATCTAGCAGAACTGTGAAGGACCATGACTCCTAGGAAATGTGGTCACCCCCTGTCAAGTAGCACCATCCTCTATGGTGTAACCGAGGCTGAAGACAGCCGTAACTTCTGAAGCCCATGCTTGATGCAGATATACACTCACCCACTAGCACCTGCGTCTGGAGGCACTCTCCACACAGACTAGTGGGACCTTACTTGAACCTGTGTGCTCCACATGCCCTGGTCTGCCCTCCTTGTCTCCCCATTGCCAAATGGTAGCTGAGGGCTGATGTTAGGCAAACCTCAGTCCCCAAGCAAGACTCACTCTTCGGGAAGGTTCATGGAAGCACAACTGGAGATCGACCATGCCATCCCACAAGTGTGTTCGTTGCCTTGATCTGTTCCCATTTGCAACCTGAATCCAAGGCTGTCCCAACACCACTAAGAAACAGTTTTCTCCCATTATTAAACTTCCCTAGAGGCATCGCGTTTCCCAAAAGCACTTATGCTTCAGGTTGGGCTGGATTTTTAAATTTTTTCTCTCTCAGCTTGCAAGAGAGACTCCCCCAGCATTAATATTTGACTGAAGTGAAATCTTTTCTTCTCGTGTCATTTTTTTAGGCCACGGCATTTACGGAATGAGCAAATCTGATCAAAGTTGCTAAGTCTGCTTTCAATGTCTCTTATTATGGTTTTACCCCCTGCCCAAGAGCCTCCCATAGCCTGAGAAGAACTGCACCACAGTGTAGTCACACAAAGTCCGAGAAGAGTGACCATCCACCCAGTTCATTCTTCCATTCACCCACTGCACTGACTGCCAGCGATGGCCCAGTTAGTGTGACAGGCAATGTGGTTAGAAGAAGAAGTCAATGAGCCTGTCCTCAGGGAGGTCACTATTTAGAGAGAGAATGAAACAAGTATCCATGGCAAGAAAAAGGTGAGGATTATTTTAATCACCTGGAAGGAACTGCCTGCTTGAGAGTCAGACTGCTAATTTTTTTAATAATAATTTCACATTATGTTTGTTTTCATTTTGACTACCCTGTCTGTCTGTCCAAATAATAATCTTGGCTTTGACGGCTCTTCCTTGTCATTCTAGTCTTGTATTAAATGCCCCCTCCTCTGAGAAGCGTTCCCCAGATACCTTGATGTGACATGGCCCTAGCCACTCCCCAGCCCATCACCCGTCATTGTTGTTACAGCATTTAGCAGTATCTGGCCTTTTCTTGCTTTGTTCCTCTGTCCTCTGCTTAGAGATGATTGCCTGACTCCTTCAGTTCCACATCCCCAGCACAGGGACTACTTTGTCCAGGTTGGTTGCACGAGGGAATGAACAGAAAGGTCAGAGCCGTGGTCCCCACCCTTTGGCAGCCCTTGAATGTCATGCCAGGGCACTGGGAGCTATGTTCAATAGGTTCCCAAGCCTAACAGACTTCATTTGTTTGTTGACCCTTGATAAAGCCCCACAGGAAAAATGAAATGTCACACGGCTTTACCTTGGCCAGGAATGATATCAACTCAGTATTAATGGTTCCCATGCTCATCAGAAACTCTAATTAGTAAACAGATCTAAGGTATTAAAAGTAGAAACATGACAACATTGTGACATTAGAGCCATTTACTTAGAGGACAACAATGTGGAAGGCCAGAGGCTGTGGTGTCAGGTCCGAGCCATGGACTCCTGGTGCGAGCCGTGGACTCTTAGAGAAGCCCAGCCTGGAAACTTCCACATCTTCTGAATGCCTGGCTGGAGTTCAAGCCACACCCTCCCCAGCCACACCAAGAAAGTCGCAGCGATTTTGGCTCATTGGACTATCTGAGCAACAGACAATGAGGCTCAACCACGAAAATATTGCTTATTAAAAAAAATGCCCTGGAAGAGGAGTCATTCCAAAGAAAGCTGAAATTATTATTCGTGGCACAGATACCGTGTATCTTCAGGCTTGCTGTTACCACACGGATCAGGCTGCTAACACTGGCAATCTTCGGAAGGGCTAAGGAAAACGTGCAAAGTGTAAACTCACCCGTGAGGTACCGGTGTACTGCTTCTCATTTATTCTGCGACTCCGAAAGAGAAAATGACATGAGCACTTACTGCTTTGGAAGCTCTGACCTTTGGACATCCTCAATTAAAGGTGCCCTATAAAAACACGGTCCTGTCATTTCTCTTGATCAAGTGACTGGCCTTGGCCATGCAAAACCTCAGGGTCAAAACAGAACCATCCAGGCTAGCAGAGATAGCAGCTACAAAGGCCAAAGGTGCCATTATGCCATTATCTGATCTCTGAGCCCTGGCATGTCCCTGCCACCAAATGTGCAAGCCTCTGATCCACACGGGGCACCGAGACTACAATGACATGGGGGTTTTGAGCAACTCAGTGTAAAGGGGAAAGGCTCCCTGCCAGCCAGGTCTAGGCACGAAACCCTAGGGTGACCGCCCGACGGGGACACAATGTTAGGACCTTACATTTTCTGCATTCTAGGGAAGCAGGAGAAACCTCTAGTCATACAATTGTTTGTTTTATTTCTCTGTCAGAAAGTGGTTCAGTGAGAGAAGCAACAGCTGCTACCCAGCCCGACACCCTGACCTCTATTTCTGTTGGCCAAGCATGAGAAGAGACCTGGATGGCAGGCACTGTGTGCCATGGCTCTCCTTGCTTGTATACTTTCAATCTAACCACTGTGTGGCTTGGTTTAGAAATTAGATGGTCATTAGATGAGCTGTTGAAAATTCAATTAAAGTGTTGAACCTCGGGTCAATTTAAAAGCTATGGGGAAGTGGACATTCTATAGCAGAGATTCAGCCTGCTCCCAGATCACTCAAAGGGTGGGGATTACACTCAGAACCCAGGCCTCCATTCCGGAATTCTAACTCCATAGATCTGAGAGTGGGGTAGTAGATATACGGTTCAGTAAACCTAGAATACTTAAATAGAATTTTCAAAATCTTTCTTAAAACACACAATAATACAAATTGCCATTTAAGTGACAAATTTTATACCATAGATTAGAGCAGTTCTTGCCCTCATCATAGAGTCCTGGTCTCTGGAGAGTCCTAGGGGCTTCAAATGCAGAAAATTGACTGTGGAAGGCTTAATACTAAATAGGATGTCTGTCCATCTGTCCATCCGTCTCTCTCTCTCTCTCTCTCTCTCTCTCTCTCTCTCTCACACACACACACACACATACACACACACTCACTACATATACACTCACTCATACACAGTGATACACACTCATACATATATAAACACAAACATACACACACACACACACACACATTGTTCAAGACTTAGGGAAAATCATGGAAGAAGGTGAAGGAGGACTAAGAACAGGAGGTTGGTAAGAACTGCTGCATAATAACGTCCTCTGGACATCCCAGGGCTGCTCAACTCATGAACTCCTGACAGCTAGGACTGTTTACACAAGACCAAACAAGCCAACTCATGAAATTCTAAATGGAACTAAGGATCCTATTGACAGCTGATGAATTCTGGGATACAGAGAATCAGTTTTCTTCAGGGCTATGGTCCATGGCAGATTGCCCAAGCTCCACTGGATGACCCTACATCCATGGGCATATGGGCAGCCCTAATTGTACTCAATGGATTATGTCTTAGCTACGGTTTCAGTTTTTGTAATAAAGTATCATAAGCAAAGGCAACGTGGAGAGGAAAGGGTTTATTTCATCTTACAATTCTCAGGCCATACTCCATCATGTAGGGAAGTCATGGCAGAAACTCAGTGCAAGAACCTGGAGGCAGAAGTTGTATGGGAGAATTTATGGAGGAACTTGATGACTTGCTCCTCCTGGCTTGCTCAGTCTGCTTTCTTACAGCACCCAGAACCACCAGCCTAGGGATGGCACCACACACAGTGCAGGACCCTCCCACGCCAATCATCAATCAAAAAAAAAATGCAGCACAGGTTTGCCCTTCAGCCCATCTAGTGGTGCCATTTTCTCAATTGAGGTTCTCTCTTCCCATATGATTCTATCTTGAGCCAAACTGGCATGACACTAGCTAGCACAGGTTATTTAAAGCAAGGAGGAGGAGAAGGAGGAAGAGGAGGAGGAGGAGGAGGAGGAGGAGGAGGAGGAGGAGGAGGAGGAGGAGGAGGAGGAGGAGAACATGAAACTGAGGGGGAATTTGAGAGAGAGGGTTCCGGGAGAAGTTAGAGAGGGGGAGGGAAGGATGTATATGATCTAAATACATTGTACGCATCACGAAAAATAACCAATAACCAAAGAACTTGAAAAAACATGTGGTGATCGTCATTGATAGTGTTTCTTCATTGATGTAGTAAACAAGACTGGCAAAAATTCTAATAACTGCTGAGATTTCAAGATAGCAACGAGGTACGTAAAAACCTTTTGAAAGTATCTACAGTGGGCTGAGGGTGTGGCTCACTGGTGGAGAGCCTACCTGGCAAGGACCTGGGTTCCACACCCAGCTCTACAGGTAAAACTAAAACCAGTGGCATATGGATTTCAATATGGCTAGTGAGGCCTGACCCTGCTGACAGACAGCCTGTGACAGCTGCAGCGTTGCTGTGTGGGTAATGCCAGGGACTTTGCTGTGGCCGCATTGCTGTTGACATCCTGGGTCTGGCTGTGGGAACAAGCAACGGCCCTTTCCACAGTCCCTAGGGGAAAAGAGCATGCGCCAGCTCACTGTGTGCTTCCTAGGCCTTGTCTTCACGTGGCAACTGCACTCTGCCCGAGAGCGTGGGGCACAGGTATGCTTGGGGAGATGCACTGGGGCTCCACGTGGATGCCTCTCACACCCAGAACCTAACTAATTTGTAGGCTGGTTGGGCTCTCTTTGCCCCTCCTCCACCTTAGGGACACATGGCTGTCTGCATCCTCCATGCTCGTGTCCCAGAGGCTGACCATTACAAACCCGTGCCCCCAGGAGTCTGCCTTTCAGTTCAGGATGACGCTTAGTTAATGGGAGACACTGACAGGAGACCTGAGCAACGTGCAGGGGAAAGTTGGGATTATTTAGTCTCTGGTGCTTCCTGGCAGCTCTGGGTCCAAGCTGAATCCTTGCTCCATATCACTATTCCTTTCCCTGTCTACCACCTGCTATGACTGGGGTCTGAAGGGGTTTCCTTCTCCCACCCATAGTCCTTTCAAAAGCCCCTTTTCACATCTCTTGCTGTCATACCTTCTATGTGTGCAGCTCTTGCCAGGGCCCCCTCTGCTATGACCGCTGACCGCTCACCAGTAAGTCACCTTGGGTTCCTCATCCATAGAAGAAGCTTACCTCCGGGGGCCTGTGAACACTGGGTGTGGCAATTATTCAGGAAGGGGTTGAGCAGGGTGCCTGGGCCAGAGAGGAGCCCTTGGGGAGTCTTCTCCCACTACAGAGTATCATCAGATTGGCTCTGGGTATTGAGGACAGGTAACTCTGTAGCTTGATCTTGACCAGAATCAAGAGATCTTCTGGTCACATAAAAGATTCAGAGGTCTCTGGCTCTTAGTGTCTTCTTCAGCAGGCGGTAGGCTGTTCTCCATAAAAGCAAGGCAGGAGAGCTGACCCAGAGGAAGGAGGGTGGTTTGTGGGTTCCCTCTGTATCCACTTCCTTCCCCATCTTGACAATAAACCTCCACATTTGCCACGTGCCCGGTTTTTATATCCAATTTCGCATTGGCTCTGCACAGCATTGTGAAGGAGGCCTTATTGCATAGATTAATTTTTTTTTCTGGAGAGAAGATGTTTCTGAGATATTAAGAGATTTGCCCAAAGTCATACACTGCTAAGTACCATAAAACGAGGCACCCTTCTCAAATTCCGTATGCAATGACTCAAATTATTTCCCAACAAAAGACCTGAGATGAAAGATACAAACGATCTAACAAAAACCCCACATTTCGAAACTAGAAAAAAAAAATGAGTCCTTCCGCTGAGAAGTAGACATGGCATTGAAAAGCCACAGATAGACGTCTCCTGGTCACCAGGGATATGCCGCCTCATCGTGTCATTTAAGGTCATTTTAGTTAAATGGCTCACTGGGTAAAGTGCCTGCCAAGCCACTACAAAGACCTTGAGTTCAGGGTCCCCAGCACCGACAGAAAAACTGGGCATGGCGGCCTGAGCTTGTAACCTCAGCACTGGGGATGCAGAGGTGGCCGGTCCTTGGGCTTGCTGGCCAGCCAGGCTAACCAGTCAGTGAACTCCAGGTTGAGGGAGAGACTATCTTAAAAAAAATAGGGTGGATGACATTGAGCACTGCCTCTAAACCCACATGCACACACATGTCCACATATACTCCCTACTGTGTGCACTTACACAAACCTATACATACATAACAACAACAACAACAAAACACTATCCAATTTCCTTGGATTAGAAATGCGAACACCTTTAATCCCACCACTCGGGATTAAAGAGGCAGATGACTTCTGTGGTCTCAAGGCCAGCCTGGTCTATAAAACTAGTTCCAGGACAGCTAGGGCTGTAACACAGAGAAACCCTGTCTCAAAAAAACAAACAAACAAACAAACAAAGAAACAAAAACACAACAAAAAAAATCATCCAAACAAACAAAGTAAATAGAAAACACAGAATGTTTTTCTATTTTCAACAGAAAGTCCAATGTTCTATGAACCAATCCTCAAATGTTAATTGCCCTAAATAAATGCTATCTGTAACTCAACTTAATATGATTAACTGATAATGTCTACTATGATCTAAATGCTTGTATCCTATCAAAATTAATATGTATAAATCTTAAACATCCCCCCTAAGGTAAAATTAGGAGGTGGGCACTTTTGAAGGTCATTAGGCCACAGGGTCGGAACTCTCGTGAATGAATTAGTGCCCTTATAATAGATGCCCTATATTAGAGCCCTTACCCCTTTCACCATGGAAGGACACAGCACGATGTCATGTATAAGACCAAGGAGTGGCCTTGGTCTTGGATTTCCCAGTCTTTAGAACTGTGAGAAATATCTCTGCTGTTTATAAGCCATATGGTTTATGATATTGTTTTTATCAGCCCCCAAGACTACCAAAAATGCCAGGTTATATTTCCCCTACCCTTGCAATGGGAGTTCCTGGCTCGTTCGAAATGCTTACTGAATATTGACACCAACCTGAGCCCCTCCCTTCCTAGTCTTTTAAACGCTTCATGGTCATTAATTCCTACTGTGCCCCCAGACAAAGACAGATGCCATTAGCTGTTCTTCACAGGTAAGGAGACCATAGGCAGAAAGGTTAAACAGTTTGTCAAAGAGTGAAGAGGAGACCAGAGATGTGACCAGGCCTGGCACTAGGCCACCCTAGCCCAGGGGATTTTTCTCTAATTTACAACATAGAATCTTTCAGACTTCATAGTTTTCTAGACTTTTCTCTGCCCACAAGAAGCAAGTCAGCCCAGTGTTTGCTTTGCCAACCATCTCCGTAGTCCTCAGCCGTGCACAGAGGCCTAGCACCAACAGTTAGCTTGGAGAAGACCCGCATGGCACAGGGCCCACCCCCAACAGAGATGACACAGGTCTCACTCCTATCAGACAGAAAGCCCTTCTGTCAAGAGAAGGCACTGATAGACACTCCTGAGCGAACAGAGGAAAGCAAATCCATTTTGATTAAATTGAATCAGCCTGCACAGAGAACAGGGAACCTGTTCATAAAACATTTGCTAAGCATTAACTACAGTCCTGCCATTAAATGCTGTTAACAGCAGCTCCTCGGAACGGTGCTTCGCGAGTCTAGCTACACCTTTAATGGGCTGGCTGCTGTCAATGTGACACCCGGGGGCCCAGCCTCAGCACAGCTGGGGTGATGTGTTTAAGCTAAACAGCCCTCCTGATTAGTTCCGGTGCTTGGGGCCCAGCAGGTCACCTCTCTCCCAGGGAAGCCTGTGCCAGCCCTGGAGACAGCCAATTCTGCAGAATCACCTGGCTCTGTACTGTAGCCCTGTATCACTCCACCCAGCCCCTACAGTTCTTGGTCTGGGTTGTGGCAGGGTGATCCACTGCCACAGCACTGCTGGGGGCTGCTTGGAGAATACCAGACTCCCTTTCGGGGCGGGGGCGGGGGTTTTTCCTTCTGCATTCCTCCCAGGCTTCCTACGCCTTTCCTTTCTTTTAATGGCTTGTGATTCCCACCTCCTGCCACCATTCAAGTCAGTCCTGATTGCTCATCCGCACTCAAGCAGTCAGTGTTCACCCTGTGCTCGGCTCACTACCAAATGCCCCATCTGGACGGCCCACAGACCTTAGCGTCACATCTTATGCCAAAGATGCCCTTTCTTGCCCAACCCCAATTTTAATAATAGCAAGTTTTTCATCTCAGACCAGAAATGCAGACTCTTCCTTGGAATCTCCTTCTCAACTATCCCATCCATCGATGGGTACTGACCCTACTTAAAAATACCCCTGGCATCCTCTCTCTCTCTCTCTCTCTCTCTCTCTCTCTCTCTCTCTCTCTCTCTCTTTCTCTCTCTCGGGTTAAATGAATTTCTCCCCCCAATGTGCATGCTCTAAGATGCCGCTACGGTGGTTTTCCTAACACTGGACAATGACTACCACTTTCCCCTTTGGAAAGAAGCACTTCACTCTGTACACTCTGTACATGGGCCTTCTTCACTTGGGCCTCCGACTCTCTGTCCATGCTCATCTCTAGCTACTTCACCCCAGCAAGCTCCCAGTGCTGTGTCCCACACTGCTGTGCAGGCTTCATTAAGAAAAGAGGCAGTGTGCCGGTGTTGACACTGCCATGTGGTCCCCCTGCCCGGAATGCTCCTTCGTCTAGTCTTTGCTTTTGAAGCCCAATTTTCTGCCCCTTTAAGAATAAAGTCACCGTGATCCACTGTACGGGGTGTTTGCCTCCTATCTGGGAATCATCCCTTTACCTTATAGCCTCGCCATCTGCCCCTAGGGACCCCCTGTCTCCACCCACACAGCACGGTCCCCAAAGACGCAAGGCTTTCATTTATTCACGAACCGACATTTATTACAATCCCTAAAACAAAGTGGTTTTCAATGAGTTCTTGAAAATGATTTGAAATGTGCCTGATGGTCCTATGAGATTATTTTGTCTGGGTATAATAAGATCGCCGGTGACAATTCTGTAGGTGGCTACCATATCTTAAAGGAGAATTTCCCTCTTTTCTCCTCCCCGGAGGGCAAAGAGTCCTCCCTTTGGTGAAGGGCAAGAGGGAAAATGTCAGGAGTCACATCTAAGAGGGCTACATGAATCTAGAAATCCCATCTAGGACAGCAGCCCTGCTCCCAGACCGACAGATGCCAGCACTTGGTGCTGGTGAGAATGGTCCCTGAAATCAACTGTGCATAAATCTGCTTTTGGTTCCTACTGTGCGTGAGGAAAAACATCAAGCAGAAGAGAATGCTTCTGCCCACACGGCTTTCACTGGCTCCCTGGGGAATTCAGTCACAGGCACCAAGACAAGGAAGGCAGCGAGATAAGATATTTCCAGAATACTGGACCAGGGTCAACTGTTCTGATGTTTTCTACAAGTCCCTTGGAGATTATTCTACAGGGAGCAGGTTCACTCTATGGAGTGAAGTGTAGTACTTACCCTCAGTCCTATTCCAAACTCTGGCCCCCCAAAACAGCAGTACCCCCACTTCATCTGATACATTACCAGAAACAGAACTGAGGAGAAGGGATTCTACTGGGAGGGTCATGAGAAAATCACAAGCTATTTTAATTCCTTCACTTATTCATCAGTCTTACAGCAAAACCACAAATGGATGTGTACATGTAAAAATCTATGCACGAAGGGCCTAGATTTCTGTTGCTCTGGAACTGGACCTGGCTTTCTGTGGTCACACTTAGAGGCCATCAGCCAGGAAGGCCAGCCAAGCAGAGCAACCAAAGTTCTCTAGCCCAGGACTCTAACCCAGAGTCCACCGTACCTCTAGGGAACTTGATCTTTGGGCTGACGAGGGAGGGGGACTTTTTTGGGGAAGGGGGAGGGAAATGGGAGGCAGTGGCGGGGAAGAGACAGAAATCTTCAATAAATAAATAAATTAAAAAAAGAAAAGAAAGTGGAACAGGGGAAGATAAAAGGCCCCGTGGAAGGAGGGATGGGTATATTTTTCCAAAGTGCATCACTAGGTCCGAGCCTCTCCTGCAAAGACAGGAGGTGGATGAGGAAAGTCCAGAAGCAGTTTTAGGCCATCTGTGTGTCTTCCTGCCCTTCATTGTCATTCGCCCATTTAGTATTCTAACCAAGCCTGGGGTGACGGTTTGGTAGGCACCAGACAAGCATGAGGATGTAAGTTCAGATCTCCAGCACCCACATGGAAATCCAGGCATGGCTGTGCACACATATACTCCTAGCACTGGTGGGGTGATGGGGGGCAGCAGGGAGGAGGGACAGCCATCCTTGCCCCAAAACAAAAATTTTTAGAACTCAGCTTATCAGGAGACCCCATGTCAAGGGAATCGGGTGTCGATCAATAAGGGAGACAGCGGATACTTTTCTCTAGCCTCTGGGTAGCACACATACCCATACATACAAGGGCACACACCACTCACAAGGATAGCAAAGAATAGCATTCTAATGCCGTAGAATGCCTGATGTCCCCCAGAGCCTTAAAAGCAGAGGTGTCCGATTTTTATAGGTTCTCAGATTCCTCTTCCTCTCTCCCTCTGTCAGTGAGTTAAGATGACAGTGGGATAAAATATTTTGGGGAGCCAATCTAAGCCCATTTCCCCTGTATCACAGCGATGGGAATGCGGCAGAGTCAGGGGAATCCATTTTCTGCAATGTTTTGGGGGCAATGTTTTGCAGAGGAGCTGTTAAGCACACAGTTCCACTGGTCAAGGAGGGACACACCTTTAACCCCAGTTCTCAGGAAACAGAGGCAGGCAGAGCTCTATGAATCCAAGACCAGTTGAGGCTACATAGTGAGAATGCCTCAGACAGAGAGAGAGAGAGAGAGAGAGAGAGAGAGAGAGAGAGAGAGAGAGAGAGAGAGAGAGAGAGAGAGAGAGAGAGAGAGAGAGAGAGAGAGAGAGAGAGATCTATGGGTGAAGACCAGGAAAAAAGCCAGAGGGGAACTCAGGTGAGCAAAGAGCATTCCATACCTGCCAGCCCAGCTAAGGTGATGACAGTCCCTTGGGGCCCCAGACTGATGGGCCCCATTCAGCCACTATGTCATGCGGTAAAAAACAACACGTATGAATTAAAGTGCCATGGTAGGAAACACATTCAAATTGTTGCAGGGAGCTTCGTGCCCTTAAGAAGATCATGACAAATCCTTCCACAGATTTCCCCTGGGTGCCCAGTAAATCCTGGGTGTACAACTACAGTCTCCCCGAGGGCCAAAGGAAAATGAAGAGCCAGACGGAAGGCAGGAAGAGGCCTTGAGTTTAGGTTCTAGCTTTAACACTGTGACAAGTCAATAAAGCCATGAGTAGGAATGCCAGCCATCGAGTCAGGCCTCAAATCCCAGCCTCATCCTTCCTTTGCCTGTGGAACCTAGGACCAGAGGCTCAACTGCTCTGACTCCAACCCGCCTTATCCCATGCACAAACGCTGAAACACAGGAAAGATGAAATAGCTATGGGCACCCAGCCCGGAGCAAAATTCATGCACTGTGGGGCCCTTCCCCATGACCCAATCTTTTCATTACACAACGTTTGCAGTCTGAGCAGGTCCACTGCCCTGTGCTTCATGACGGCTCTTCAGCTGAGCTGGTTTGAGAGCCCACAGGAGCCAGAACACAACTGTGGAGAGAGAAGGAGGAGGAAATCACAGCCCCTCCCCAGCTATAAAGAGCCCAGGAGCCTGACAGAAGCCAGAGGCACCAGCCTGGGCTATGACAGCATCCATCCCTCACCAGCAGCACCTGGAGAGCCCCTGTGGCTGGGAGGGGGTGCAGAGAGAGCATCCAGACACCTCTAAGGGTCTCAGAATGCCTGTGAAGGAGAAACCAGGGGCTTATTTATATCACTCGGGCTGAGCACACAGGGAGGGGGGCCAACAAGGGAAGCCTTTAATGAGGGCTCTTCCTGTCAGAAATGCTGACAGGCGTCGGACATGAAGTGTGCCTCAACCGAAACATCATCAGCCCCTGGACCCCAGCGGAAACATAAAACCGGCTGCAAACATTGGCTTCTGTGAAGAGCCGTGTGCAGGGCAGCCGGAGGGCTGGGCTGCAGAGGTGCAGGGTTATGATGACCAGGCTGGAGTCTTCAGAGTCTGGTTGCCCACTCACTACTATGTAACACTGGCTGGGCAACCTTCCATGAACACGGAGGAACCTCATCGGAATGGAAAGTTACTCTGCCTATGGAAATCATTTTCCCAGACAGGATGAGACCTACAATACTGCCCAGAAGAGACCAGCAGTACCCATGCCGTCCTCTCAGCAAGCTTGGTGACACATACGGGCAATAACCTCCCAGTCAGTCCACCAACTCTCTCCTCTGCCTGGCACAGTAGCCTTGTCACCCTTTAGTGACACCTCCTCTGTCACCTCCTCTCTGTTCAGCCCTCTCACCAGGCCCCTCTGGCCTAGGTGTCCTTATACGTCATATGGGAGGGAGGAGAGCGGCAGGTCATGTAGGGGAAGCTTCCTTTGCACCCATGATTCTGCACCAAGGGAAAGAACAAAGGTGGAGAACCCTTGCCTTCCCACCTCACACCATCCCGGGGAAAGCAGGCCCCACTCGGGCTACTATGTCTCCTGAGAAACCCAACAGGATCCCTGCTGTCTCTGTCACCAAGACTGCTTTCTGTGCCTCAGTTTACCTAGTTCCAAAAGACAGGGGAGGCTGTCTCTGTCAAAGAATGATGCATGTGTTCGCGCCTACTCATTTGATAGCATGCCCCTTTGTGTGGACATGGTGCTTGATTAGATTCTATAACATTCCAGGAGGTGGACTCATCCCACCCAGTGTTTCAGGGAAGGGCTAAGGCTCAGAGGTCCTTGTTCAATGTGACCCCACAACTGAGGCAACTTAGAAAACCTGGCAATGTGTGTCAATCTCCTCTGACAGAGGCCAAGGGAGAAGCTGGCAAAAAACTTGGATATCACTCTACAACTTCGGAATCTCTTCCTTCCCACAGGTGTTCATTCTCCCTTTCTGACCCCATGAGAAAGGTTGGGGGTCCCACTGCTTCCAGACAGATCTGCAGCTTGCCTCCACGTCATTCCCAGAAAGGAATACAAGTCCACCCCTAAAGCAGGATCCGCTCCAGCAGGGGCCAGATACGGGATCCTTCTGAGAGAACACAAAGATGACATGGCCGAAAAGGTCTGTACCTAATGGCCAGCTCATCCTGAAGAGTACCCAAAGGAGCATGGCAACGCAATTCCACCTCCTCAGACCTAACCATCAAAGTGTCCCAAGGTAGCATTCCTGAACACAGGGACAAGGTGCAAGAACAAGGCCATGAGTACTTCAAAGGATGCTGGATTATTCATAATGAAGTAGAAACTGCCCAAAGAAATGCCCATCACCTCATCAAGTGATAAGCAAAGTAGAAACTCACACAATGGAATATTACTAGCCAGAGAAAAATGGGTGCTGTGCTAATATCATAGGTTAGACATAAAAATAATATGCCCAATGAAAGAAGCCAACAAGAAGGCCACGTAAGAGAGAATTTTACTTGGGACAAAAGTCTAGAAGAGGTAAGTTTATGGCCACAGAAGTAGATTGGCGGATGGCTGGATCTGGGAGAGGGCCTGGGGAGTGAGTGCCAAGAGAAGCAGAGCTTCTTTCTTCTGATTGGATGGAGATAGCCTATAATTGCATTCTGGAGAGGGCTGCATGATCCCATGAAGATGCTGTTACACTGACCTAGACGTTTTATACAGGGGGTCTTAGGTCGATGCCTCAGTAAAGCCATTTAGGACAAACAAGGACGATGCAATAGTGACGTCCCCTGTCTTCCTTCCTAGAGAGTGTCGGGAGAAGGCCAGCATCTCAGAAATAACATTAACATCTCTCATTGCTCTTTATAAGGCTGTGCGCAACGAAGGTGACAGGGACTGTTTACTAGAGTGTATCTGTCTTCGACCACATTAGCCTGCCCAAATCTGCCCTCTAATTTTCATATTTGTCATTTACCGCATCCTTCTCAAGGGCTGAGCGCTTCGCTTGTATTTCCTCGTTTGTTCTTCACGACAGCCTTCTGAAGCAGATGCTTTCCTAACGCCCCTTTTACAAATGAGAAATACAAGTACTCAGTGCACCCGGCCAGGGGACCCGCAGATGATGAGCACTGTCTGGATACACACAGCCCATCTCCAGAGCGTTTCTCTAACCCCTGACTCGGGAAGAACTCATCTGAGGCTATCTAAAGCCATGAGCACCCCTGCACATCCGAGTTCCAGCTCCCCCCAGAACCTGGCACACAGCCAAAAAAGCTAACCTGCACCTGGACGGTGCCTTTCTCTTCTGGAGAGGACCTGGCCAGCGAGGAGATGGATGTCCTTTTAAATGACTGCTCACTGCTGTGTGCGATTACTCTTTGGTTTTATCTAATCCTGCTCAGCCCATGTTACTGCTGTCATTTGTCTCCTCCATCCCGATGGGGTAATAGACTCTCTGGCTCTGCAAGGAGCTGGCGCAGTGACAGGGAGGAGAGAAATGCACCAGGCTGGCCCAAACCCAGGTAAAGAGAACAGCTTAATCCACCTGCAGCAATGCCATGGTCCTTCTGCCACGGGTCCCCTTAGTCCCACAGAGCTTCCTCTCATTACCTCTGCGATGGAAGAGATGAACTGGAAGCCACCACCTGAGTGAAGTCCCAAAGAACGACAACATGCCATGGCGGGACGTACACTTGAATCCCGTGCTCATGACCCTCTTCCTGGCTTCACAGAGAATGGTCCACCATTACTCTGTCCCTGACCTGTCATAAAGTCAGTGAGAGCCTAGGGCCCATTAGGCTTTCTGAAAAGAACCCGCAGGATGGGTTTGGCTGTTATGAAGGGGTCAGTTATTAGGTTCTAGCTTTCCTCTGTGGGCAACCTGGAAATGCTGCACCTTCTAGGCCTGCTCAGACGGAGCTGTCTTCAGATAAAGAGATGCTCTTGACCCCGGGAGACCCCCTGCCTGGAAGAGATCTTCGTCCACCTGCCCATTCTACCTCGAACTCCAGCACACTTGCAGTTAGGCTCTGCAAACCCTGTGACTCATCCACTTCCAGCAGCCTGAGAGATGCTCTGCAGCAATTTATCAGCGCGCAGGAGAAGAGGCAGCTGACAGCCACGAGCCAGTGCAGCCACGCAAACAAGGGCAGTGCTGTGAGCCATACCTCCCAATTTTAATTTGAAATCCTACATCCTGAGGTCTGAGGTTTTACCCCCTCCCCTGCTCCAGGTTCATGCAAATATTAGTGTGTAAGCAAATGCCCAAATCATTCAGTCAGTGGATGATCCAAGAGCCTTTGCCTAATTGCAAAAATGCAAATTTGGAAGTTTGAGAAGTTGAGTGTTGAAGGGATGCAGAGGGACGACCCCGTTCAGGCAGGAGCACTGAGCTTGCAGGAAGAGTTGGGGCCATGCATCTTTATTAGCCCAGCACTGGCACAGCCTCCTTGACCTTGGAGAAAATGAAAGTAGAAGCCGGGTTATCTGGGGATGTACCCACCATCAGTCTGCGTTCTCCCTGGGCATGGCCTTTTCCACCTAGCTCTTGAATGAAGTCCAGAGGACACCAGAATATGCAGAGGATAAAGGAGAATGGAGGCTTGGAGGAGCAGAATTTGGATCTGAACCCAAGGGTGGGTACAGAAGCTTTTATCAGAATCCAGTGTAAAGTAGCTTAAGCTGGCTCCCCCTTCACAGAAGCCTGTCCTGGGACTAGGGGGTAGGCACACAGCAGACTCTGTGTGCTTTGTGGCCCTAGCCAGCAGTGTCTATTTCAACCAGGTATCTGGCTGAACTGCTTTCATGACTCCAGCCTCAAAAGTTTCTACGTGGCTCCCCCATTTGGTCATCCTTGCCAGAACCTCCCTCCCTCCCTCCCCCTCTCACTGCCCTCCTAAAATCTGACAGCTCTCTGTCCCCTCAGATCCTACAATGAGTTTCTGGGCTGTAGGGCAAGATTGATGATAGAATTTATAGGGCAAAATGAAAGTGCAGGCTGCCTCAAAATCCCTAAGTATTTCAGAATGGGAGAGCAGAGTGTGAGCCCAGGGCAGGGCCCTTGGCTACTGCACGGCTGTATAGCTGGGAAACTGCCTTGCTTAGGTCAGAGACACTCATTTAGCCACCACAGGTGAGGACAGTGGCCAGGAGACATCAAGGCTGCAGTGAGAGAAAGGAGAAGATGGAAGGGGGCATGAGGAAGAAAGGTCGGATAGAGATGTGCAGATGAATACAGGGAAACACAGAGATCCAGGTCAGAGAGGAGCATATCAGGGCGAGAAGAGGGAGGCACAATTACAACCCCTGTAGTGGACCCAGAGTGGGTACCTTCTCTCCCTCTGTCCTGGAAACCTTACTGTTGGGAATATTATCTTCAGGCATGTGACTTTTGTTTATGTTGCATTTGTTTAACTCTGTGAAGCTGTGTTACTGTGCCTGTCTAAAACACCGGGTGGTCCGAATAAAGAGATGAACGGCCAATAGCGAGGCAGGAGCAAGGATGGGTGGGGCTAGGAGGCATGGTATAAATAGAAGGAGAAGCAGGGGAGAGAACAAGGAAAAGCAAGAGAACCAGGAGAGGAGAACATCAGAGGCCAGCCAACCGGCTACATAGCAAGCCATGGAGAAAGAAGTAAAGAAAGATATACAGAAATAGAAAAAGATCAAAGCCCAGAGGCAAAAAGGTAGTCGGGATAACATAAGTTAAGAAAAGCTGGCCAGAAATAAGCCAAGACCAGGCATTCATAAGCAATAGTAAACTTCTGTTTATGTGTTATTTGGGAGCTGGGTGGTGGGCCCCTCAAAAAGCTAAAAGTGTAAAATTTTGCCACTACACTTTACTCTACCAAAGTTATTTGTATAGCCTATCACCCACCACAAATGTATACATACATACATGCATATACACATTATACACACACCGTACATATACACAGACACACATGTTCATATACTCACATCATACATACACACATATATATACATGTGTGCCAAATGTATTTTCTCCCCAATTCATTTCCTTTTTCCTTTGCTTTTACTCCCTTGGTTGTTGCTATTTCCCTCTGTTCTCACCTCCCCCTGGTCCTGGCCACTCCTCTCCATTTGTCTCCTGCCCTTCTTTACTCATACGCCTTACTCTCATCTACTTGGAGATGTTAGCCTTCCTTGGATCCTTTGCCATTGGTCTCACAGACTTACAGACTGGGACCCGTGGGAAGGAGGAGGCTTACAAAACACGTGCTCTCAAGACAGTGACCACATATGGTTCTTCAACAAGATAAATTTCCTTCTCCCCTCCCTCCCCTCAGATGGGAGGACAGTGAGGGAACAGTACGCTAGGAGACTATGTAGAGATATGCCTAACTGGTGTCCCAGCCTGCAGACTTCAAGCCTAGCGCTGCTCCTGGCGTGACCACACTGGGGCCTCTCTGTGATGTGGTGGGCTCGTTAATTGCCTGTCTGTGCTCCATTCCTGCACTCTGTTCTCCATACATAATACATTGGCTTTTGCTCTTAAACAGCTGAGCCCTGAACATAGGGGATGACACAAACAAGAACATCAAAGCTTTCTAAATTACCAGGAACCAGAAGAAGACAAGCAAAGAAAACCCACCTCATATTTGCTGGCGTGAGGGGAGCGGGTGGTCATCCGGGGAGAGGGCTTGAGGGCTTCTGAGCTGAAATGAAACAGCTCCGATGCTAACCAGCTGTGTGACAGCAGAGAAGAGATGCAGCCACTCTATGCAAAATACAAATATCAATAAGGCTCCCGCCACGGGTTTACATGAGCTCCAGATTACATGACGAACTTCCTATCATTCCTGGACATTTTCATGGGCTCGAGATGTGTTCTTTGTGGGGATGTTCCCTAAAGATACACAGTTGTTGTGTACCAACTACAACCAGGAATTGCTCTAGGCAGGGGTCATATATCATGGTCACAAAATCAGCCATGACTCTGCCTTCGTGGAGCTTGCGCTCAGGCAGAGAGATGGATAAAATACCTCTACCATGGTGTGTGTGGGGGGGGGATCAGCCGGGTGGCTAGAGAGACAGGGAACAGCCACACTTGTTTTAACACAAGGAAAGGAAACATCTCAATAAAATGAAGTTATGACCCACATTTACAGCTGTCTAAAGAGGGGGAACTATAAGACTCTGGGAGTGGACATGCTGTGAGTTCAAATCCCCTGGGGTTGGAGTAGGGGGACTAAAAGAAGGACCAGGAAGAGATGAGATTAGAGAGGAACAGAGGAGCCAGCTCATGCTTGATCTTAGAGGCCTAGATAGAACTGTGCCACTGTAGGGCTGAGAGATGGTTTTGATCTGATTTGAGTTTTCAAGGCTTATGGATATTTGTGGGCAAAAGAAGAGAGACCAGACACACACCAGAGTGGCTTTGGTAAGGTTCTCTATCACCATACAGACCCCATGCTTCTCCTGGAAAGTTCTACTATTGCATTGACATTCTATTCAGGTGCAGGTTCTCTGGACATAGTCGGGCTTTCCATTGGCATGAGCTGCCTAAGTTGGGGTTCTGGAAGAGGCCAGGGTGGATGAGGAAAGACCCTGGTGTGAAAGCAAAATAGAGAGAGGGTGGAAGTTCACTGGAGGAGAAGGCAGACTGCTTGCTAGAGAAGAAGCTGTTGGTGAAGTGTGTCTATGTGTGTGGAGGGAGTATATGGTGTATGCAGCTGAGGGACAAGGGAGAAGGCAGCAAGTGCCAAGGCACACTTGTGCAGGTCAGACGGCAACCCTGTAGCACTTGGGTTTGGGAGTGCAGGTCTGAAATCCCACTACCTGGAAGATAGAGGCAGAAAGATTCAACTTCCAGGCAGGCCAATCTTAGCAGTTTATTAGATATTTCTCAAGATAAAGGGACTAAGAGAGCTACGTGTGGCAGCACATGCCTTTAGTCCTGGCACTTGGGAGGCAGAGGCAGGTGGATCTCTGTTAGGTTGAAGCCAGCAGGCTTCCAGGAATTCTCCTGTCTCGTCTCCCATTTTGTCATACACATACTACTGTATCAGGCTTCACGAATCTCAGGTCCTTACATCTGCATACCAAGAACTTGACCCACTGAGCCATCTCCCCAGGCTGTGAAAGAGATTTTTATGTGACGCTGCTGCACAGGATCAGCCCAGGATCTAACCCTCAGCTGTGTAACCTTGGACAAGTCATTGTTCTCTACACCTTAGCTTCCTTACCTCTGAGTGAAGCTTAGGTACACATCCGGGACCCCACTTGCCTGTCACCCATGCATCTTCCACATGCAAATGTGCCTCACACAGCTCTGAGCCTCCAGCAACCTGGACGCCTCCTAAAAGGTTTGTGGAGTGAGCTGGAAACAATCAGAAACAATCTCTGGGTCCCAGAGACTTGAGGTCTGAGAAGTATCTCTTGACTGATGCGGAATGCGTGTCACAGCTGGATAGCAGGCACTTCCCAGAAGCAGAGAGGAGTCAGGAGAGCATCTGCTGGCCAGGGCCCAGCCCTCGGAGTGACAGCGTGTTTACAAGAGCTATTAGGAGCTGCTGCTGGTCTGCTTTCAGCATGATTTACTCCATCAGGACTGGCAGGGAGCTTCTTTTCCTTTTGCTATTGAATTGATTATTGAATCACAAATATTCCATTTGAATAACATGACTTCACTTCAAGGCTGGCGGAATTCCAGAGCTTACAATAAGAAGACCCACTTTAGGGCTACAGAGGTAACGCTGGTACTGTGCTTGCCCGGAGTGCACGAGGGACTGGGTTCATTCCATCCCTAGCCGTGAAAAGTTGGGGGTGGGGGGCCCTTTTTTCATTGTGAGTTCCACGACTCTGACAGGTTCTAAATGCATAAGCATGAGTTGGAGAGAAAATATCTACAAAGCACCCTTTTGACAGCCTTGATGGCCCGGAGACAGAGCAACGAAGCTCCTTGTCGTTGGTGTCCAAACTTTGGACAGCGTAACATGATAGCATGAGTTCTACAGTTCATCAGCATTGAGAGCTGAACTACCGGATTTCAAGAAGAAGAAAAAGGAGAAGAGGCAGCTGATACTCCTCCCGAAAATATCTCATGATGGTTTGAGCAAGTTTTATGATTTGGTGTTGGGCCACAATCACAGCTATCGTTGGCCATAGGCAGCCCACAGGCTGAAGGTTGGCTATACCTTTAAGCTGTATGATGGCCTAGCCCAGTACTTCTGGAGTACGGAGCTCCACCAACCCACGGCCTGTCCAGAGCTGTCTTAACTATAGCACATTCACTTCACCGCAGCCCAGGAGCCCACCGTGTACAAAGAGCAGTCACAAGAGTCAAGAAGACAATTGGTAGCAGGAAACAGATGTAACACTGTATACACCTTAGAGAGCTGTCCTGCTCCGTGAGTCTCCTCTTACTGACCGCCCGTTATCGTTAGGTGTCTCCTGGAAGCGTGGGGAAGCAACCACTCTGACTTCAGAGAGCCTGGTATCTAAGTATACGGAATAAGCTGACAGCAGGAAGGTTCACCCCAGAAGAGACGGACAAATGTGTCCTGTGCGCAGTTACCATATGAACAAAAAGGTGAAGGTCCTAAGGCCATGGAAATTTCAGTGTTCTCAACACAGGGGAGAGGGGAAGTTGGAATCCGGCAATTTAACGCGTCTCCTTTTTACAACCGCATTTATTGATGTGTTCCTTTGTATGTGTGTGTACATACATACACATGTATGGAAGTTAAAGGACAACGTGTAGGAGGCAGCTGGTTCTTTCGTTCCCTCATGTGGAGCCCAGAGATCCAGCCTGGGCTGCCAACCTTAGCAGCGACTGCCTTTACTCTCTGAGAAGTTTCACCAGCCCAGACATCGGCAATTTAGAGGGGAATCCGTGATTTTAACTCGTAAGAATCTGTGACAGCATCTACCTTGGTAGAGAGTCAGCTGCAGTCACTTCTGTGTCACTGCTGACCCTTCCCATGTGGGAAAGGTTCTGCAGAAGACTGGCTTGAGTTTTCCGTAGCGGATCCAGGCTCAGGGCAAGCCCCAGTCTGCCTGTGTTATTTCTCACACAATAACCCGCAAGCACTGGCATCGTAACTTGAGATGGTATCTCCTAAATGTCTGTACTGTGACCCTTCCAGCCGGCCCTTGAGGTCCATCTTATTAGCCACATTTTCCGTATCAGGAAAATGGCACCCGGAAGTTCTGTGATTGTCCCAGAAAGCACAAGATTAAGAAACAGACAAGGATGCCTCATCACGCTCCAGCACAGCAGCGCCCCTCAGAAACACCTCTCTTCCATGGATGCTGTCTCCCATCCTCCCTTCTCTCCGCCCATTTCCTACCAGAGTCAAGTGGATCAGCAGAGAGGAGCAGGGACAAGTCCTATCAAAGTGACGTCTATAGGAGAACGCCACCAACATCTTCTGATGAGAACTATTGAGTCACTATGGCCAGTGGGAAGGGAATAAGAGACGGCATTGTAATGTATCACATGCCCATGTTCACACAGGTACACGGGCAATTAAAAAAATCTGGAAAGGATGAATAATGGAGTGATACTGCTTTACTAATTAAGACAGGAAAGGAACGACAAGACTTATCATCCAAATAGGAACACTTCTGAAAAGACTGAAAAGAAGGCCTGCTCTGGGGCAACAGGTGTAAGCGAAGATTGGCCAAGATGAAGCAGGAGGTGGTTCCTGCAGCTAGTAGGTCACAGCCCCCACCACCAGCACTAAAGGCACCAAGCTTTCAAGTATTCCAGGTGCATGCTCACTTCCTCAGAATGCCACACTCTTCCCTTGTGACAGTAGCTGGAATTGAAGTCCTCTTGAGGGAAGATTGATGGTTAGTTATTCTTGCTACCTACACCATCTTGCGGATTAAAAAAAACATAATAATCACAGCTTCTGCTCATTTTATATTGCAAGAAGTGTGCTATCATTGCAAGTAGCTCATGTGACTCTCACAATGTAAGGAGTGCTGCTATTTCACCCATTCTACAGATGAGTAAAACAGGTAAAAAAAAAAAAGTTTGTCCAGGTAAGATGTTCGAAGTCACGAAACTACGTAACCCCAGGCTGATCTGCTTTTAACAGCCTTCTCTTAATTACTAGATTGCCATCTTCCCAAGCTTCTTTTAAGCCTTATTCTCTCATTTTGACCAATCCCAGCTTGGTTCCAGAAATCCTGGACGCTTTCTTCGTTTCTGTTTTATAATCAGTCTCCCTCCATAGCTTCTGCCCCCCCTTTTTCTTTCCGTTATCACAGCAAATATTTTCTCCTCTCTCCAGACATCGCTTTCCCCATCTCCGTGACTGTTACTAACCTCCAAAGTGGAAGGGTTCCTTTATCAAATGAAAACCCAAGTTGGAAATTCAAATTTAAAATAATAAACAGTTAAATCATCCGATAATGACACTGAAAATACCCAGAAGTCCCTTTCCAGCATCTCCAGAAATCCTGATTTGTCTCCTTATTCATCTCTAATTAAACAGCCGTTTCCCCGAGCACTGGCAAAATACACACATTTCTCACTCAATTGCATTACCTTTGGGTCTCACTCCCTAACTAGCAGGGTAGCTGCCCCCTTTACATCACATAGTGTGTAGGGGAAATTGGGTCCCAAGTTACAAATGGAGCGGTGAGGGATGGGGGGTCAATAAAAGGATAAAGCCACAGAAAAAAAACAGGTGGAAGCGGGAGAGAGGGGGTGCAAATCTCTGGAAGTGAAGGGGCGGGAAGTGAAGGGGCGGGGTGGTCTTGAGAAAGGACTGGCTTCAGTAGAGACAGAGCTGGGCCTAAAAGTAGGAGGCTGGAAAAAAGCCCGGGACCAATTACGTTCATTAGTCAACAGGGGCAACAGTTGAAGAGCATCAGGCTTAAGCGGTGGCAGGGAAAGTTCAGGCTCATTAGAAAGAAAAAATGCGGATGCTAATGATCTCCCTGAATGACTCTCAGAGTTCCAGAAAGGTTTGGAAAATGGTAATTAGGTTTGATAGTGGTAGACAATCCTAAACTCACCTAGTCATGCCCAGCCTCATCTTAAACAGCCTCCCCCTTATTAAAGAAACACAGATTGATAAGAAAAGCCCATTGTTTTTAAAGGTTACGGGGAAACTGCTCAGAGCGAAAGCCACCTCCGTGGCCTTCAAATAAAGGATTGGGGTCTGGGTTTCTCATGACAGCGGTCCTTGGCACACGGTCTCTAGAGATTTCTCTACCCATGCACTGGACCTGATTGATCGGTCTCCATTGCCCTGAGTACTGAGCCAGCCGATAGGAACTTTTAGGGGGACAGTTCTTTGGGGGTACTGTAACAGGAAACTCCAAGGCCCTGGAGGCTAGACTGCTCAGTAGGGGTAGAGCAAGGACAGCAAGAAAACTGGCCAGAGCTGGACAGCCTGGGGAGAGTCCAGGTTAAAGAGCAATTCAGACTGCAGACTCAAGGCCACTGGAGAACTTGCTGCTTGGGCTTCATCTCAGAGTACTGTGCTCCACGGCCTGGAGAGAGGTAGAGTAGATAAGTTTGGGGCGCAAGGTTGGGATCAGAGTGAGAGGCGATCCAGACACCAGCCTAGGGCTATTCTTAAGGGAAACAAACAAACATGGAAAGGAATGCTAGCTTTATTTGCCTTAGCTGGCTACTCCATTGGGGTAGGAGCTTGTTTGAGCCAAGCAAGGGCTTTGATGGGTTCCACTTTTGTGCCATGCTCTGTTCTCATTACCACGTGCCCTTATGTCTCTTTGTATGGTCGCCCTGACGCTTGCATGGCTCATGCCTGCCTGGACCAACTTGGACAAGATAGGCAGGATGAGATTTTTCAGTCTATTAGAAACTCGTGCATCAAGGAGAAATGACTTCTACGTGAGGCTCCCACAGCCGGCAAGTGCATCCCTCGGGTTCCTTAAGACACAAAAGCTCTCCAGTGCCACACAGCTCATGTTGCTGTGCACACTCCACCTCTGGTCCAGATCCTCCTCCTATACTCAGAGGAGAACAGACCGGGTGCCACTCTTTCCTCCAGAGAGCCTGGGTTTTACTAAGCTCCCGAGACCTGGTTCCTGGCCAAGTTGACGTAGGCAGGCATGAGCCATGCAAGTGTCAGGACA
Organism: Alexandromys fortis; assembly: GCF_014885135.2. Classification (NCBI taxonomy): domain Eukaryota; kingdom Metazoa; phylum Chordata; class Mammalia; order Rodentia; family Cricetidae; genus Alexandromys; species Alexandromys fortis. The sequence goes on from NW_026068019.1 coordinate 1,998,268, forward strand.
ACCCCACAAAGAGACATAAGGACACACGTTAATGAGAGCAGTGCATGACACAAAGTCGGAGCTGTTTGCTAATAGGGTACAGAAAAGCCGATGGTACAGTGAGAGAATTCAGTGAAGGGAGTTAAGCAGGCTGGTACTCAGTACCTTAAGGTGGTATGGAAAACAAACTGTAACACATTAGCCTGAGCATTCAGGATTGTTGAATAAAAACCTGGACACCTTGACAAAAATTTCAGATACATACATAATTAATAAAAGAATAGTGTCAGTGCAGCCCAAGCAACACAAGAGATCTATTTATACTCGTTCACTGTTTTAAATTTGAACTTGACTGGAAGTCTTGGTTTATTCTCTACCTCCAGCACCACAGCCAGAGAACCACGTGGCATCCCCTCCACCGAGCATGGACCACCCCTCTGTGAGAGTCCGGCAAAGGTCAGCTGCAAATGTACAATAGGTAGCCAGCCGTTTGTAGCTGGAAAATTGGGCTTTTATCTTTATTGTTTGAAGAAATGGAAAAATATCACTTGGCATGAAAGAAGATTAAAGGGAGAAATGATTCAATCCAGAAATGGTTGTAATAAAACATCTTATTCCGGGAGTCTCAGAGAATGTGGTCCTCCTTCCTGGCTTCGAGACTCATGAGTCTGGTCCAGCCTAAACCTGTCTAAACCAGTCTGGTCCAGTCTGAACTGGTCTGAATTGGTCTGGTCCAGTCTGGACCAGTCTGGTCCGGTCTGAACCCATCCAAACGGGTCTGGTCCGGTCTGAACCAATCTAAACGGGTCTGGTCTGGTCTGGTCTGAACCAGTCTGACCCGGTTGAGAACGGTCTAAACCGGTCTGAACCGATCTGGACCGGTCTGAATCAGTCTGGTCTGAACCAGTCTGGTCCAGTCTGAATTGCTCTAAACTGGTCTGATCCGGTGTAAACCAGTCTGATCTGGCCTGAACTGGTCTGGTACAGTCTAAACCGGTCTAAACCGGTCTGGTCCAGTCTGAACTGGTCTGAACTGGCCTGAACTGGTCGAGACTGGTCTACAACAATCTGGTCCAGTATGAACCAGTCTGATCTGGTCTTGTTAGGTCTAAACCAGTCTGAACTGGTCTGAACGGGTCTGGTCCAGTCTGAACCGGTCTGGTCCAGTATGAACCAGTCTGGTCTGGTCTGAACCAGTCTAGACTGGTCTGAACTGGTTGAAACTGGTCTAAACTGGTCTGGTCCAGTGTGAGCCCATCTAAACCAGTCTGAACCGGTCTGGTCTGAACAGGTCTGAACTGGTCGAGACCGGTTGAGGCCGTTCTAAAGAGGTCTGGTCTGGTATGAACCGTTTAAACGGGTCTGGTCTGGTCTAAACCAGTCTGGTCCAATCTGAACTGGTTGGGACCGGTATAAACCAGTTTGGTCCTGTCTGAACTGGTCTAAACCAGTGTTGTCTGGTCCCAACTGGTCTGAACCGGTCTGGTCTGAACCAGTTGAGAACAATATAAACCAGTCTGGTCTGAACTGGTGTAGGCCGGTCTGGTCAGGTCTGAAACTGTTGAGATCAGTCTGTAAACCGGTCTGGTCCGGTCTGAACTGGTCTAAACTGGTCTGGTCTGGTCTGAACTGGCCTAAACTGGTCTGAACCAGTCAAACCGGTCTAAACTGGTCTGAGCCGGTCTGAACTGGTCAAGACCATTCTAAAACATTCTGGTCTTGTATGAACTGGTCTGGTCTGGTATGAACTGGTCTAAACTGGTCTGGTCTGGTCTGAACTGGCCTAAACTGGTCTGAACCAGTCAAACCGGTCTAAACTGGTCTGAGCCGGTCTGAACTGGTCAAGACCATTCTAAAACATTCTGGTCTTGTATGAACTGGTCTGGTCTGGTATGAACTGGTCTAAACTGGTCTGGTCTGGTCTGAACAGGACTAAACTAGTCTGATCCTTTCTAAACCGGTCTGATCCGGTCTAAACCAGTCTGAACCCCTTAGATGAGTCTAAACCGGCCTGGTCCATTCTGAACCAGTTGAGACCACCCTAAACCTGTCTGGTTTGTCTGAACCAGTTGAGATTTTTAACACTGAACAGTTCATTTGAAGAAAACATTATGCCTTACTGGTGTTCTCTCCAACCAGGTTAGGGTCCTATTTGCTTAGAGCAGTGGTTCTCAACCTGCCTCACACTGTGACCCTCATGTTATGGTGATCCCAATCATAAAATTTTTGTTACTACTTTATAACTGCAATTTTCTTACTTTTATGAATCATAATGTATATATCTGATATCCTGGATATCTGATATGCAACCCCTGGAGGGTGACAACCCACAGGTTCAGAACTGATGACTTAGAGGTATATGAAAAGGTAGGATTAAAGGCAGGTTCACTCAGCATATTAAGATATGGACTCTTGCTAATAAGTAGATAGGGAATAGGTGCAGCTATGTCCTGAATGAGGAAGTCACGGGGTTGAACACAACATTGGGCCCAGGAAAAGGTACCAGCCCATCCTTACACTCACATGCTTGCCGCAGCTCTTAGGACATAAGGGGCTCCTCCCAATATCCCAAGATAGAGAACATTAAGACGATATCTGATTCTAAATGTTTGGGGATGATGTAAAAACACTTTCTGAAAATAAAATCCAGCAGATCCCAATGAAGACAACTTTGTTTCAGATATGGCAAGGCTCAGTTAATCACAGGAGATACCGAGAAGTCCTGAGGAAGGTCATTCAGTAGTGGGCAGTGCCAAACACAGGGACTCGAACAAGGATTAAGACTCACATCAACTCTGTAAATGCAGCAACAACTTCTTGGGTGGAAGTGTCGTGTTTTCCAAGGAGACAAATGCAGTTCAGTCTACATTTTAAACTAGTTTGGGAATCCATGTAGAAAAGCTTCCGTTTCCTTCCTAACTCATAAATAAGTGTGGTAGAATGGTAAAGACTGGGTTAACTCCCAGAATATACTGGTACAAGTGTTTGGGGTTGGATCTGTCTGAAACAGTCTAATTTATCTCAGCAAAAATACATTTTTACATTTACAGCAAAAAAAAAAATAGTTAAACATTCAAAAGTGCACATGCTTATTTTGTTGGGAAAATTATACACATTTGTTTGATTAGCTTTGGTAAATAAAATAACCAAGTCATCACTCAAAACTCAGACGTGGCTGCAAAATTGATTCAAGGAAATGTCAAAATAAATCACAGCTTAAAAATGCATGCTATGTAACTTCTAAAAATGAAAGCCACATCTATCTCTGTCAGAGCTGGGAAGCCTGCGCATTAAAATTATATCAAAAACGAATGCATTTTTGAAGGGAAAGTATTGATTTAATCGACTCTTCCTGACTAGTGATTCACATCATGATTTGAATCAATTTGATTTTAATCGAGCCCACCCTATCCGAAAGTCACTTATACATGCCTTTGGAGTACAAGATGTTATTCTCAGTGGTCTATCTGTCTTCCCAGCTAGGGAGTACTCAAACAGATATAAAAAATGTTGTATAAAGCCTGTGTCATGTCAATAGAGCAAGGAGCAAAAACTTTTATAAACTTAGACTAATGGCAGGCAATTCTGGTAAAACCACCTAAGCAATGGCTATAATTAGCCAGTAGTCTCAAGGATGCCAGGACTTAGGGCCACACAAGGTCCTGTGCAGGTAAAAGATTGCAAACAGTTCTAACTGTGGGGGAAAAAGGAATGCTTGCTGCCCCATGGGGAATGTACCACAAAAGAAGTTTGGAAGTGGGGGCAGCATGCAGGAGGTCACTGAGCCTCATGAAATTCAGAGAGACATTTTCAAGGACTGCCTATTGTAGAAGCTCAAGCACAACCCTCAAGCTCTTGAAGTTTGGTATGAAAGAGGTAAAGAGCGAGGCTGGCCTCAATCATCAGAGTTTCTGACAATCAAAGAGTCTTAGTCACGGATGGTGCTAAAGGCCAGGGACAAGGACAAAGTGGAGGCTTGAAGAAAACCTCCTTCCGAGATTAGAGGATTAGGGCAGTCTTAGCAGAAGGCTGATCTAAGGTTCAAACATAAAATAGGTGTTGTGGAAATATGATAATAAAAGGGCTTATCATGTGAATGAAATCTGACCTTCCTGCCTCAGCTTCCTAAAGGGTACAGTCTACTTCGTGAAGGCTTGATGACAAATATCTTGGCATATGGAAAATATGAAGGGAGGGGAAGAAGAGGAGGAGAGATGATGGTGATGGCGATGATGGTGGTGGTGGTGATGGTGGTGATGATGGTAGTAATGATGGCGATGGTGGTGATGATGGTGGTGGTGGTGGTGTTGATGATGATGGTAGTGATGGTGATGATGATAGTAGTGATGGTGGTGGTGGTGGTGGTGAATGGTGACATGGTGACAGTGATGTTGCATATGGGTAACTGGCTATTCCATTTGCCTACCTGGTAAGCATTCTCTAAGAGCTAGGATCCTCAGTGATAAACCTAGAAAACACCAGGTAAACTAGGATGATTGCCTATTCCATCCCACCCACCTGCAGGCTGGCCATGTCATGGGGAAGGGTGGAACCGTAGGCAGGCTTGCATGGTTTCTACCATGGGATTAGTCGCCAGAAGATGCAGACAGCCAGGCATCCCATCTCCCTGGAGGCAAAACCTTCTACAGACACCACAGCCTGGCTTTTTTCTTCAAGGCACCTGCTGATGGGGATGTAGTCAATCGATGATCCTTAACAAGCTGCCCAGTCTAATCATTTCCTGCTGTCAGATCCAGTTAGAGAGAACAGACAGGGAGTCAGAAGACGGTAGACAACCTGGTCAGCTAAACCTAGGGTCACTGGGGCTCAGCTGACCCTTCCCCTACTTCTCATCTCTGTCCAGCAATTACTGCATGCCTGCCACAAGACGGGAATTCCAGCTAACATGCCCTGAGTTGGCTCTACCACCTTCCTGGAAAAGAGAGGTCCCTGCTTAGGAAGCACTCTTCAAGATCCTGGCTTCTGGGCTGGCAGTGGTCCCTGGGCCAGGTGATGCCCATCCCTCCCTCACGTATCAGCTGGGGAAAGGGCAGTCGTGTGGCCCTGGTGCCTATACCACATGCTGCTGGAGAAGCTTGAATTAGTAAAATTAAAGAGGACCTGCCAAAATCTTGGTGCAAGCCTGAGGGATCAGGGATTGGCAACTTTGGGGGGGAAGAGGCTTAGGACATGTGATTTCTAGAGGTCACTCACAAATGTTGGAATAGAAGACAAAAACCCCTGGATTTAGAGGCCTAGTCTGGCCTTTTCTCTCAGCTCAACCACTCCCTCCAGAGTTTCAGCCTTGGTTAATTCACCTGGAGTGAGCACTGGGCCCAGCCTCATGAGGCGCCTTTTCACACTTGGGGCTCATTTGGTCCACAACAGAAAGCCAGGAAATATATGCATTTCTATTCTCTGTCTCACTGAACAGGAAATAGTTTCCAAGTGGAACTAAGGCTGAAAGAGGTGGTGAGCTCTTTGAGATAAAATTTATAAGGTTGGTGTGTTGGCTGGGAACCCCAAATAGGAAACCATGAAGCCACAGAAGTGGGAACCAGAGTGTGGGGTTGGAGTATACCCCGGCTAAAAGCAGATATCAGAAACAAGGCTTGAGAAGAGCCCTCCATGGGCTAGCAATCCAGAGGATGTGGATACACAGTTCAAATCAACAACTACTCACTTGCCAGAACCATAGGCCTACAGAGGCTATTTGAATGTGTGTGTGCACGCACACACACACACAGAGACACACACAAGGACACACATGCACAAACACACACCTAACACCATGTAACCATGGTAGACTGATTGTGCCTAACTAGGATTCTGACTCAAGGTCTCCACTCCTCCCTCTCTTGTCTCCTTGGCATCTACAAAAGCAATCCATGACCTCCTGAACATTTGGATTAGGAGGGACATCAGACACCCAGGGCTTAGCAGGAGAGTGCAGGAGGCTCCAAAGCCGGGAGTGTGGCATTCAAGCATAACCTCTAGGGATTCCAAACTCGCTGAAGAACAGTACGAGAAGAGCTCAACTTCCAGATAAGAGGCTAAAGGAGCCTCGGCTGCAGCAAGACACAGGCATATGGCAGAAGCCACCCTACTTAAAGCAGAGACGCCACCTTCTGCTGCACCCCAGCATGGCCACTGATCTACTCAGAACCACGGGATCCAGAAACGCTAGTTCCTCACCACACTCAGTTGCCTCTGTCACCCTGTCACTTCCTGCCTCTCCCCTCCACAGGAACGAGCTCATCAGAGCAGTCCATTTCCTTTCTCTATGTGGCTGTGACCTCCCTTTGACTCCCCAGCGATTCCTTGTGACTCTGAATGAAGCACTCGTTTCCAGCCCACACGCGGCACTTGCTCTCCGTCAAGCCCACTTGGCCATGAGGTCTTCACTGCAGGACCCTCATGCAGAGACCACAATCTGCCCCAGGCCGCACCATGACTTTTTTTTTCCAGATGCAAATGTGGCGTCTTCAGCTATCTTTTGAGAGCCATAGCCTTTGAACCACAAACATCAGCACGAGGCCACAGCCAGCGCTCGCCATCCTAAGCAGGCCCCTGCAGCGTCTTCACAGCCAGCTGTATGTCATCATGCCATCCAGCTCCCCGCCACCCCGACCTTTTCCTTCCCATCTCCCTAGGCCTTTCCGCGGATGAAGGATGTGACCTTGAGAAAGTCTCCGTTCCTCTGAATCTCGGATTTTGCAGCCATAATGATAGGAGTTATGAAAATGATGCTAGCAGGATTTTTTTTAAAATTATTAATTAAAAATTTTCATTTATTTTACATTCTAATCACAGTTTCCCCTCCCTCCTTTCCTCCCATTCCCTCCCCCCACCGCCCGTCTACTATGCTGTCCACTCCTCCTCTGGCTCCCTTCAGAAAGGGCAAGCCTCCCATGGGCATTAATGGAGCATGGTGCATCAAATTAAGGCAGGACCAGGCTCTTTCCCCTGCATCAAGGCTGGGCAAGGCAACCCAGCATGGGACTAGGTTCCCTAAAGCCAGCTCAAGTGCCAGGGACAGGTCCTGATATCACTGCTAGGAGCCCCACAAACAGACCAAGCTACAGAACGGTCACACACATGCGAGGGCCTAGATCCATCCCATGCAGGCATCCTAGCTGTTAGTCCAGAGTCCAGGAGCTCCCAGGACCTAAGATCAACTGTCTCTGGGGGCTCCCCAGTCGTGACCTTAACCCTCCTGGCTCGTACAATCCCTCCTCCCTGTCTTCTTGAGTGTACTTGCTATGTGTTAACTAGGAAGACACATAGAGAACGGCACTGCACTGTGAATTTAGCAGTGCCAACTGAATCTGTTTTCTTTAACATCTCAAGAAAGGTGTTAAGACAGTAGCTCTCACCTTACCGGTGGCTCCATATCTGCGGTTTCAATTACCCCAGCCAGGAGGGCCTGGTGTGGTCTGAATGTGAAGTGTACTCCTCCAGGCTCATACCTTCAAACATCCCCCTACAGCCACCCAGGGAGTGCTATTTTGGAAGCTTGGAAACCTCTGGAGTCAGCAGGTCCCTGGGGAAAGACCTGGAGATTTTGGAGCCCACTTTCTGTCCTAGACTGAGCAGACAAGATAGCAAGATGCCTTTTTCTATTATGGTGGACTCTAAACCCAGAGAAACACTTCCTCTCTCACATTCCTCTTGCCAGGTATGTGATCACAGCAATAACCATCCCAAGGTCTTCAAATATTAGAATTATTAATTTTGAGTATATATTAGAATATTATCAGAGATAAACAATTTATATATTATTATATATATTATATTATATTTTAGATTATGTGTTGTTTTGCTGTACACACACACCCAGGATGTGGTTCATCCCTTTGACTAAGGCATCCATGTCATATATTCCAAGCCATCACAGTGGCTAATTTGCTGACCTAGTGTTGCCCTGATTATGTTCAAGAGATTATTCTTTTTCAGTTAATAACCAATTTGAAATACAAAAGCATTGATACTGGCAACTCAAATACACCAAAGAGAAGCCTGGGTGGGGGATTCTTATAAGCACAAATGTAAAAGTGGTTGACATAAAAGAAAGGGAAAAAATCATATATTGAGGTTGTTAAGATCAGTGGCAAGCCGTTAATCTGTTACCTTACATAATATATAAATGAAATTTGATATAAGTGCTTGTATATAGAGAAAAGCAGAATGCAAATAAGGTTTGGTACTAACCGAGATTGCAGACATCCAGGTGAGGTTGCAGACCACATGTCATATAGATAGAAGAAGTCCTCTGAGGCTGAGAATGTGACTCAGTGATCAACAGCTTGCCTTGCCTACACAGGGCCCTAGCTTGACTCCCCAGGCCCCTAAGAAGAGGATGATTTGTGTACATATGAGTGAGGTTTACTGGTTAGTTCTTTCCAAGCACCGATTGGTACTTGCGGACTTTTAGATCCGAGCTAGCAATTCTACGGGTCCACAGCCTGCAGACAGGACCCGCTCCAAAGGCCTTTCAATGTCTTTAATCCAAGCAAGATTTACAGAGAAATGTACTAGGAAAAATAGCTATGGAGACAAATAAAATCCAAGAGAATAAAATAATGACTACTTGGGTAACTGGTAGAAACCTTAGACTGACATAAAAAATAATGAGGCAGAATGTGGTCTCCTTTAGGAAGAATGGTCAAGGGAGGCTTGTCTGGGTTAGTGACATCTGAACAAAACAGTTGGGGGGACACTTTCTAGGCAGAAACAACCTCCCCAAGGCTCTGAGGCAGGGCCAGCATGGTCTGTTTAAAGAGCCTATGGCTGAGGACATAAAGAGGGTAAACTGGGGTAGATAGTATAGTTCTGTTGGGCTGTCTCAAGTTTGAGAACTTCACATGGCATCCAAATGGATAAAGGATGAAGTTCAGGGATAACTATGCAAGAGATATGCATTTAGGAGTCACCAGCATAGGGGTGTTTCAAACTGAAGGGGGGATGTAAAAAAATAGAGGGGACCTCTGACCAAATCCTTAGATGCATCGCCACGGAGCTGGGGTCTAGGGAAAACCAGGCAAGGGCTTAGAAGCCAGAGACAAGTGGGGCCTGGGGGTACCCCAAAACCCAGAGGAGAAAGAAAGTGATGGAGCAGGGAGGGGCTGCTGCTGAAGGAGCAGAAGATAAGATGAAGGGACATATAGCCTCTGAGCTGACAGCACAGGTGACTGTCATAGATTCCATTTGTGTCCCCGAAATCATTGATTTGTTTCCCAGAGGGAATCGCTCTGTCGTCCATTGTGGACTGAAAGGACTGAAACTCACTACATAGCCCAGGCTAGCCTTGCACTCTTTGAGCAAGTCCCCTACCTTATTCTACCAAGTGCCGGTATTATGGGCACGCACCTCCTCTTGTCCCCAACTCCCTACTGTTGAAGTCTATATTGAAACCTAATTCTTGATATAGCGGCATTAGGAGCCATCTTGAAGGGGATTGGCATCTTCATAAAAGGAGCACCAGAGAGTTTTTCCACCCTTCTACCACCTGAGGTTATAGTGGCATACCAGAAGCCCCAAAGCTGGCCCTCACCAAACACTAAATGCACTAATGCCTTGATCTTAAATTCCCCAGGTGTCAGACCCACAAGAATGTATTTCTGCTATGTATTATGTATAAACACTTGGTCTATGGCATTCTATTATAGCAGTCTGAAAAGACTAAGAGGGATGAAGAGAGGCTTGGGTTAGCTGTCGGTGTGGAGACCACAAGGATGAGAAGAAGGACCAAAGAGTAAAGAATTGGTAACAGCATATGAAGGCAATCATTTCTAGACTTTGGCTGTCAAGAAGAACAGAGAAAAGTAACACATAGATTATTTATTATTCAGCGAGCACTCGTTCCTAAAGTTCCACGGATGAGTGATATTTCTCACCTACAGATGTGAGCTTGACCCAGTGACTCAACATGGCTTAATTGGAGTATATATGTTCCCAGAATAGGGGTTCGTAATTAAATGAGTAGGTTTGTGCTTTCCTTGTTATGGCTTTCCCTGTTGTAACATGAGGGCTGGCTTGTTTGTTGTTGGGGTTTTTTGTTCCGCCCAGTTCCCCAGCTGTTTAGTCCCAGAGAAAAATCACACATAGGTCTCCATAAATTATAAGCTGATTGGCCTATTAGCTCTAGCCTCTCACTTGCTAACTCTCACATCTTGATTAACCCATTGTTCTGATCTATGTTAGCCATGTGGCTCAATACCTTTTTCAATGGGGCAGATCACATCCTGCTGCTTCGGTGGTCTAGGCAGGAGTGGGAAGAATAAACTTCCTCCTTCCCAGAATTCTCCTGTTCTCATTACATCATTTCTACTTCCTGTCTGGTTTTCCCGCCTATATTTCCTACCTGGCCAATCAGCATTTATTTATAACATGATTGACAAAATACAGACAATTCTCCCGCATCACCTATGAGAATAGACATTGGGCAGCCTCTGGATAAAGGATGACAAACAACATTCACAATTGATAACTGGGGTCCCACTCAGCTATGTGGAACCCTAGAGTCTACATAAACCCCCAATAAAAACAAACAAAACAACACCCCACAAATGCCTGTGGTTATTTGTTATGAAGAATTACTGTGAGCATAGTGACCAAGACAAGGCTACATTTAGTGAGGCTAGAGTCAATTCTTACACCCATGAGCACAATGCACTCAGAGAATCCTAATGCCTGGGGAAGAAGGAGCAGGTCTGGGAGGGCAATGCTCATAAGCAAAAGAAGCTGAAATTCTGAGAAGTGATTGGTTCTAAGGAAGTTTGACTCTAGGTACTTCCTCCATCATAATCAGAAGGGGAGCAAGCTTGATGTGGATATCAAGAGTGTTAAGGTTTGGTGGAGGAAAGATAAGTAACTCGGCTTAGACAGGCACAGATTTCTCAATGAACAAGAACAATAAAGTTCCTCGATGGAGCCTGTCACTAGTAGTGGTGAGGGGGTGTCTCATTGCCTGCTGTTTCCTTTCCCTAAATGTCTTTCTAATTTTCTCCACTGATCTAAATTTGAGGCTCTGCTTCTCCCAGAAAGCCTCTCCTGGCTACTACTCTACCAGGGTGCCTCCCTTTCCCCTGCAGCATCTGTCACCTCCTCCTAGTCTGGCCTTTAATTAGCGCTCTTGTCTGACCCTTCTGCTGGACTTGAGCTTGAGAGACATGGGAGTCGTTTGCTTGCCAGTCACTACTTTAGACATACACCCAACAATCACACATGCGCGCATGCATACACACACACACACACACACACACACACACCAGTGACATAGTGATGGTCTCACAGACGACACTTCATTAATTAACTGGATCAAGAAGAAAAAGTTTATCTGTCACTGTGTCCTCTTAGAGAATAGCTAGTTTGGATCAAAATAATTCAAGCAAGACCATAGCTACTGCTTCTGGGAACAGAAATATTTGGGGGAGGGGGGTTGCTTATTTTTTTTCCTCACTTCGTGTGCCAACATCCCTGAAGCCTAGTCCATTTGCTTTTCTTGACTGCTTCAAAAATTCTTTCATCAATTCTGCCTTGGACATCCCGACATCTTCCCTGCAAGAGGCAGAGGGCTGCTCCTTGTATTTTCTTTAACGTCATTGCTCAAGGGGTTTTCTGTTCTATTTTTGATGAAACGAAAAGCACCCTATCTGACAGGTGATGCTACGCAGCCTAGATTTCATGCAAGGGGTCCCAGAAATAACAAGCAACTTGGTCTCCACTCCATCCCAACACTGCAGATCTCATTGACGGCTGAGAGAGCAAAGGGAGCTTATTGTCAAGGGCCCTGCTAGCCTGAGGCAGGTACCTGAACAAACTTTCCAGGCTCAGTTGACAGTTTCAGAAGGTCCTGTGTCACCAACTTTAACATTCATCATCCAAGTTCTGAGTGGAGAAAGCAGGACTGGTCCAGAGAATGTTATTATTTGGGCTACAACAGGTAGACATATTGGATGGTCTATTCCCTTTCTCATCCCAATTTCCTATCCTTTCCAGGCACTAGAATTATCAAATCGGTTCCTCCTCCTCTGAGGTCCCATTAGAGGCCTGCTAATTCGGGGAAAGGCTGAATGAGGGTCTCAAGTATGTTCCTAGGAGCACCATATTCCTCCATGATAGTAAAACACACACACACACACACACACACACACACACACACGGCTTTGCATCTTTTCCCCCCTGACATCTAAGCTCCCTGCATTTAAGGGAACATCTTATTCCCTGCATCTCTTCTCCATCAGAATGCTATGTATATGTAGATGTCCAATAAATGGTCATAGTTTCAAACACTGTAGGTAGGGAGAGTGTTCAATACAGCAGCAAAGAACCCAGCTCTTACCAAATAATGGAGCCTCAGACAGTCAAATCATCTTTCAGAAATGGTCTCCCCACCAATGAAGCCAGCATCAAAATATTGACCCCCCCCCAACTGGTATAAGGATGGAATTATAGCATCTATGCATTACAAACCGACAAGTGTTTTAAAAGAGTTAAAAGGAATGATTCAGACCCAAGTATTAATGGCTGTAGTATCACTCCCAAAAGTAATTCATATTTCAAATCGACCCTCTAAGTTTCCCCTTCCTTCTCCCACCTTCAGCAGTAGAGATGTTTCGGCCCGGCAGAAGGAATTCATTTATGGGAACTATGGCAGGTTCTCAGGGCCCTTAATTACAAGAGACAGACAAGGGCTTGGCAAACCATGGCCTGAAGCCCAAATCCTCTCCACCACCTGTTTTTATGCAACAGATGAGCGGAGGGGGTAGTTTTTTAACATTTTAATTGGTTAGAAAAAATAAAAAGATGAATATTTTGACACATAAAATTGTATGAAATTCAAATCAGGGTGTCCATAAATAAAGCTTTATTGGAACACAGCCATGCTCACTCCTTCACACACTGACTGTGGCTGCTCTGGTGCCATTATCAGCAGAGCTAAGCAGCTGCAGCAGAGACCATATGGCCTAGGAAGCCAGAAACGTTTACTAATTGGTTCTTTAATAAAAAACAAAAACCAAAACTGCCAACCTCTGATACAGATCATCTCTTCACTTGCCCCATGACCACTTCTGTTTGCTTCTCACCTTCTTTAACAGAGTCCCTTCGCCTGCATGGGCTGCTGTGCTGGGATAGACCAGGTAGGTAACTGGTAGATAATAGAAATATATTTGTCATAATTCTGGACTTCACGGGCCTCCTAGTTAAGAGACCACACTCCTATAGCTATCAGCTCATAAGATGGAAGGGTGAGGGAACTCTCTAGGGCTTTCTAAGGAAGGATATGAACCCATTCAGGGGAGGTGCCCTCATGACCTAATCGCCTAGAAGACTTAACCTCCTAATACTATTACACTGGGAGCCAGGATTCCAAAGTATGAATTTGGTGGTGGGAGATACAAACAGTCAATATACAGTGGAGAGACACAGGCAAAGTGAGTCATAAACAAAAGGCTGTCGGAAATGTAGCAGAACTCAGCCATCACGGGGAGAATGGTCAGGTAGACAAGCAAAAGGTCCCTGTGATTATCCATAGCAGTGGTAATGGAGGGGGTAAGGCTGCTTCCTCGCAGTTATGAAAAATGCCCCTAGCACCACATTTTCATCTCACTCCAAGAAAAGGAAACACCATGGCTGCCCGTGCTGTCACAGGGCATGAGCTGTCTGTCACTGTGCACATTCAAAGGGAGGAAGCACATTGCTGTGAGCATGAATGCACAGTGTAGGAGAGATGGGGGTTCATTTGTGAGGACCTTCGTAAGCCCCTGAAGTGGTAGGCTCCGTGTCTACAATCTGAACTGAAGCAAGACCATTTCTGTCTCTGGCTATGTCTAATGGGGTTCTTTATCTAAGCTCCTGTGAGGTCAGGGAGAAAACAATGAGGAGAGAGACGGTGCTTCACTTATGGCTCATAGTATTAGATTTCTGCCCAGCATGCGGGTGAGGAGAAGAGGAAGGGTCTATGCTAGAACAGAAACAGAGCAGATACATGGTGAAAAAGAGAGGATCAAGATGGAAAAGTTTCCTTCCGGACTGTCACCAGCCTTGTGTCCCTGACTCCAAACTCTTCATGAGGCTTGGGTTCCATGACAACACCGAAGGATTTTACTCCAAAATAGTATAACATCGGTACAGTGGTAGCTAGCCCGCGTGAGATGGATTCCCTGCTTAAGGTTCAGAGCCGCTTAGGGTAATGTTATTTCAGAGGAAAGGGGCACAAATCTTCATAGCTTGGCATTGGCCTTAGTGTCTTCCAATCCTGGGAGTCTAGGATCCTACTACCCTACCTCATAGGAGGTCCCAGACCCTCTAGAGGTGGTGCCAGGGATTCTGAGACTGTCTTCCAAGAAAAGACAATAGATACAACATGTCACATGCATATATCATGATTGCATCTCTCGCTCCTGTTTAGGAAAAAAGATAATAGGAACCTACCCCGCCACACCGTACTGAAGAGTAGTGAATAGCACGGTTAACAATGACAAGTGCTCCGTTCCTTATTATTACCTATCATGAATACATCACTTTATTTCTGAAGCTTCCAGCGGGTGTGGAATGCAAATGGACTGAGAAACACTTTCACTGACTTGCTGCCTCGTGTAAGAAAATCATCCTGAAGTTTGGGCTCACTGCTAGGTTCTTCTGAGTCCTACTTGCTAACCTAAGTAGGACTGCTGATGCATGTGACTCGCCAGAAAGCCACCAAATCTAGGTCACTTGTGTGCTTTAGTACAGTAAGATCTACTCCGGCTGCAGATTTAACCTGGCCCCACTGGGAGACCACAGCTGCTTATGAGATCAGAACCATAGAAACTGAACATGAGCAATATGTGGCCAGATGTTCTCCATCACTCTCTTTGCTGCAGCAAATAGGTGGCCTTGGGCCACCTTGATTTGGTTTATTCCATATGCCAGACATCCCGGTCACCAGGTGTCTCTTGGCTTCTTCTCCATTTTCTTCTTTGTAAAAGAAGAATAAAAGTACATCATTAAGTAAATGCAGGAACATGAAGTTGATCTTGAGATTGGAAGGCATGAGCTGTCTCTGGTCCAGCATTAGAGCCCTTACAGAGACTCACTAGAGAGGGCTATCAGGTTGGGGCAAGAGATAATGTAGGAAAACTTGAGATCTGACTACATCCTTGCTTCAGTGATACAGGGAGCTATCCAGATCAGCTTTTCTAGCAGTGGTTTCTTTATCCAATAAGCACAAAGGACAGATAACAGATCATGGCACAGTGTGGAGGTAGCCAGATCAAAATCACAAAGAGGCTGAGTCTCTGCCAGAGAGCCACCAGGTAAAGGCCACATGAGCAGTAGACTTAGTGAACTCATAGTATTCTAGCTACAGCACAAACAGTAGGAATGATGCATCAAGTCAGAGATATCAGAGGCAGAGTCAAGACGCAGACGTACAATAGGAAGATGCAGAATAAGAAAGGTGGTGAAGATCCAACGTGTACAACACACAGAGAGGAGTAGATCTCGGTAGAGGGTCGCTGTAGGGTCGTAGGGTCCCAAGCGGCTCTCAGAGTCTACTCATTTCAGCCTTGTTCCGTCATGCACATAGATGTCCCCCAGCTCTGGAGAGCTGCAAGCTGAGTATCAGAGTTCCCATGCTCTCTGCGCTGTGCTACGCCTTATCACCCTGGTGCCCAGGGAAAGGAAATCATCCCACAGAAGGGTGTGTGTGACCCAGTCTCCATTCAGTAGCAGAGACTTGTACAAAAATGACCTCTTCCATTCTGCCTTTCCTTAGGATGTTCCTGGGCCCTGACATGTCACCTGCCTACTCTTCAGGGCAATGATGACACCAGGTCAATGAAAAATCTAAAGTTCTTGGCCTCCATGGAGATCGTGCAGAGTAGCTTTTAAAACAAAAAAAAGAAAGAAAAAAGAAAAGAAAATTGTTTTCCTAAGACCAGTTATTTAATATGCTGGTCATTACCAAGCTAAGGAAAAGTTATTGAAATCTTTCTTTACACAAACTCCTTCTCCTAGATTCAATAGTTCTCAACCTTCCTAATGCTATGACCCTTTAATACAGGTCCTCATGCTGTGGCAATGCCTAACCATAAAGTTATTTTTGTTGCATAACTATAATTTTGCTACTGCCACGAAACATAATGTAAATACCTGTGTTTTCCGATGGTCTCGGGCAACCCTTATGAAAGGGTCATTCAACTCGCAAAGGGATCGCAACCCACAGGTTGAGAACTGCTGCCCAGGAAAAGGTTGCCTAAGCAGCAGAGAGACTTGTAACTGAGGAAGAAGCTCTCTACCTGCCGATGCCTCGTCTTCACATCTATTCGGGAAAACGCTCCTACATTTTCTCTCACTGCTTCAACCCATGATCACAGATTCCATAGCTTTAAAAGGCACAGAAGTACTAGGCTAGTGACCCCAAGGCTAGAAGTCTCCGGTGAGCCCCACTATGCCAGGCCAAAGACCACGTGTTTTCTGAGACTGTAGTGAAGAATCTCACTCTTCCCCTTTTCCATTTTCTAGAAGGCTATCTCTTTCTTCAACTTACAGCTTTTTACCCATCCCCATCTCCAAACCCAGCAACTCCAGCAACAATGAGGCGAGGCTTTCTTCCATCCAATCTCTTAACTCCTCTGCTGTCGCTTCCTTCTCCCTCAGAACTCTTGGGATCATAACAGACTCATCTGGGTGATCCAGGATTCTCCCCTTATTTTAAGATCAGCTGCTCAGCAGCTTAATTTCATTGAGGAGCTTGAGATCCCCCTAGCAAATGACTTCATTGTTTCTGGAACCAGGAATGTGGCCGTATGATGGTGGACAGCATGCTTTCTGCCTAGCACATAGTACAGCGCCTCT
The DNA here is from genome assembly GCF_014885135.2 of Alexandromys fortis. Classification (NCBI taxonomy): domain Eukaryota; kingdom Metazoa; phylum Chordata; class Mammalia; order Rodentia; family Cricetidae; genus Alexandromys; species Alexandromys fortis. Next base: position 2,015,089 of record NW_026068019.1, read on the forward strand.
GTCAGAATGACAGAGACAGTTTCCTTGGCTTGCTGAGCATGCATCCTTAATCAAGGTTCTTTGGTTTCCTCCTCTAAAATTGAGAGCTTTTGTCTACAAAGATCTTTAAGCCCTAAAATTTTATGGCCTTAATAAGCATTAAGAGATTAATTCTGGTCTTGTTTATTACAGTCTTTAAAGCTCTTGCCCATGCTTTGTCTCATTTGATCCCCATATCAGTCCTGAAGGATAGGATACACAGAAAATACGAATATATATATATATATATATGTATATATATGTATATATATATATATCCACTTTATGTAAGTATAACTTGATGGTCAGAGAAATGATTTGTATAAGATCCCACCATTAAAAATGCAATGTCCTATTCTCCACTGAAGTCTCCTGATAAAACATGCACAAACCCCTTTTCTGAATACCATGGAAATTGTCAACCCAGAGAAAACACATCTACCAACATATCACCATAACCACATTCAGCCAGATCACAGTTTGACCTAAGTGGGGGGCCCAGCACCCTGAGTCACCACACTTAATCCAGGACCTAACAGCAGTCTGGTTGCATACAATTGGAAATGTACTCCCAAAATTGTATTTCTTCCTCATTGCTGAGATACCATCAGCATATTCCTGTCCATAAACCCAAAAGAAATAACCATGGGAAGGGACATGGCCTCTGTGTGGTACCTACTGGTCTCCAGCTCTACTGCTCGGCTAAGATCAGGCAACTACTCACAGCCACGGAAGCATCTCCCTGGATTCTGGATCCAATTCAGTAAAAAAGGAAGGGTAATCATGAAGACATTCTCTAGAGAACAAAGAAGTAGATTACCTAAGCTAGGTGTGGTACCACACACCTGTGACTCCAGCACAGAAGATGCTGAGGCAGGAGGATGACAAGTTCTAAGCCAGCAACACAGGGAAGGAAGGAAGTAGGAGGACCGGGCCAGACAGGCTAATTATCTGAAATCTTGGTACCACATGAGGACATTCGTTGCCTTTCAACCACTGGCATCCATTGCCACATCTGTTTCATCTAAGGAGGAGCCCCTCTTGCCAGTCACAGGCCTTGTGCCTGCTCTGTTCCCTACCCTACACTCCCAGGGAAGAGAGTTGACTTCCTCCATGTTTTTACTGAGCTTAGTATATGTTTTTGCTTGGGGTAGACCTAGTCAAGCCAGATAAGTTCCTGCTGTCGTGAAGCTGTCAAATAAATGAGAAAAAGAAAAGGAGCAAGATACTTTTTGGGAATATGATAGACTATAAAAGAACAGAAGTTAGCTTTTATTGCAAACGGAACAAAGCTATCATCTAGACCTTTTAGTTGCATTAATTCTTTTGTTTTAGGATGGTTAAGTCGGGTTTCCTGTATTTACAGCCTAACCCAGGTGACCTTTATACTCCTAATGTCTAGCATCCCTAACACCATCTTGTCCATAGAGCAATGATTGGGCCAAATTTTTTATATAGGGGAAATGACAGATAACCAAGAATCAAGAACTGGTGCTCAAAACTTCAGTATATAGTTTGAATGTAGCACGAACTAGCCAAGTGTCTACCTATCTGCAGAGTTTCCTCGCTGGCCAAATGAGAAACCCTCACCACTATTCTCCATTATGCCTTCCATCTCTAACCCTGCATGTCCTAGGCTTCATAAGATCAGAGCCTCTCAGAATAATATAACTGGGAACTGAGTAATCCCACGCTGGTACCCATCACACTGTAAGTCTCTGTTTAAAAACCTGCAAAACAAGCAAGTAATGCTTGATCCGGATCCATCCAGTATCCCCAGGGGATAAGCGGGCTGCACACTCAGCGAATGCACTGCTATTCTGCAGACAAACACTCCACCGCCTAATAAAAGTTAGTCATTCGAGAGGGATGCTGATTTTACCTGGAAAAACGTGCCGTGCACTCTGAGGAGCTCTGCCTCTGTCCTCCGTGGCATAGTAGGGGCAAGGAGGGCTGAGGGAAAGTGGCACTTGGTTGGAACAGAAGCACTTTCAAACTTTCCTTCAGGTGAGGGGGAGGGATACACACCATAAAACATAAATATACTAGTAAACAGTGAGAATTCTATTGACAACACGCCGCATGGTTTTTCAAGCAGGCATCTGATAAAGATTCTTTCTATCCATGTTCATCCTCAGTCCGTGTCATCTCTTCCAAAGGCGAGCTATTGTCATGGTGTGGTACATCTTCCTAAATTGCGTATGTGTGTGGATATAAATGTAAGTACTTATTCTAATTCTGCAACCCCACACACCCTTAACCCCCTTTCATATAAAAGCTGGTATAGCATTGCTCTGTTTGGTCCAGAGAATGATCTATGAGAGCCATGGCTTCAGTTTATTAAATATAGAGTAAGCAGAAGAATAAATAGCACGTAGCAGAAAGTGAGAAGTGGCAGACGGGAAATCATCACCAAATTGGGAGCTTACAAACATCCAGCAGAAATCCATGTGGGAAGCTCCACCGGGGCAGTCAGAGGGAACTGAGAGGGTCACCTCTGTCCTCCACTGTTTGCTATCTTCACCTTTTCCCCTTACAGAGCCAGGAAGACAGCCTGCCTCAGGGCAAAGCATCTTGGAGAAACAAGTTTTGGTCTGAACTGGGCAGGCGCCCCACTTTCAGAGTCAGTTTCTCAGTGAATTCCAAAAAGCACATGACAAGGTACCAATATTGTATACATAAAAAAGTACATACTCTACAGCATCATGTTTTTATTCTGTTCACTAATCAGCCTGGTAGACAAAATTATCTATAAATAATATTTCTACATAGTTTTAATTTGATAAGTGGATTGAATATATCTTTTAGCACATTTATGGTCATACATATTTTATTTCAGGGAGCTTCCTGTTATCCTTTATCTATGTTTCTTTTTTCTTATTAAAGCTTTGTGATTATTATTTCTTTACTATCACAAGTTGTTTTTATCTTTTTGCCTCTCAGAAAATCATTACCTATTATCTTAGTCAGGGTTACTCTTGCTGTGCTGAAACCAACATGAACAAAAGGAAAGGGTTTCTTTACTTACAATTCTACATCATGGTTAAGAGGAAATCAGGACAGGAACTCAGCAGGGCAGGAGCTGATGCAGACGCCATGAAAGAGTGCTGCTTAGTGACTTGCTCAGTCTGCTTTCTTATAGAACCCAGGACACCGGCCCAGCCCAAAACGAGCTGGTCCATCAATCACTAATTAAGAAAATTTTCTACAGGCTAGCCTATGGCTTGATCCCTTCTTGTAGATAACTCTAGCTTGTGCCAAGTTGATGTAAAACTAGCCAGCACGCCTATTAAGGTGATCAGTACTTTGACAATTTTCACAAGTTTACTTATATAGATTTCTTTCTCTACTTGGATTTTCTCCATTTTTTCCATCTAGATTTTTTTTCTTTTGAGGCTGAAGGTTTCAGTTTGGTTGAGGAGGGTCTTCTCTGTTTACTTCAGAACTTTTCTGGTTTGGTTTCTACAACTAAAGTTTTTATTTTCATTTTGAACTCTCTTCAGGTCTATACACTGTATAGATTTGAACATTTTCTTTCCAAGGTCTATGATGTTAGCTTTACCAAATACTGAAACTGTGTATCTACACAGTTTTAATAATGAGATGCCACAATGAATTCTAATATCAATCACAGGGCCAATACAGCTATGATTTTTTTAATCTCCTGGATATTCTTACAAATATATAGTAATGCTTATGTTTATGAGAACCTTCAATTTCATTAAATTTATAAGTTAGCTTCAAGATGTAGATGCTATCTTATTATCCACAAATATGTTTTCTATAAGCCCATTTTATATTCTTTCATCGTGTCTAAGGTTCATTTTGAGATAGGGTCTCCCTGGATAGTTCTGACTGGCCTAGAACTCACTAGACCAGAGCAGCCTTGAAGTCTTACAGATCTACCTGCCTTTAATTCCAGTGCTAGGATTAAAGGTGTATGCCACCATGCCTGACTTTTGTGGTGGTTTTTAAGTTCTGATATACATCCTATGTGCTTTTTGCTAGGCTGATTATTAGCTGGTTTTATGTTTACTAATTACTATAACTTTGAGTGATTCTTCCTGCAGCATATTTTGTTTGATATTTCTATGTATGGCAATTAGTGAATTCTTAGAATTTTTACATATTGCTATTTCTAGGGACTTGCTTGAAACATTTTTAGTGTTTTATTTTTGTTTCCTAACCAAGGAGCCATAATATCTGCACAGAACTATAGCAGTATCCTACCCCACCCCACCCCACCCCTACCCTGAGATTCTCTTTCCTAATGGTTTTCTCTTGTCTAAACTGCAATGGTAATTAACACTGGTTAGAAATGAATAATAGTATTAATAATGTAGGTCCTTGTACTTCATGGAGAACTTCTTTAGTGTGTTTTTATTAAGTGGAATGCAGGATTTTGGTGTGGCTAAATATATGTTTAGCACATTAAACCAAATAGTATCTTAATCAAAAAATGCTAGCTACTGTTGTTTTCTTGATTGTACTTTTTTAATTAAAAACATGATCATCAAGCCCAGTATGGTTACACATGCTTGTAATCTGAGCACTTGGGAGGCAAAGACAAGGGCAGGGTGTAGGCTAGCCCGAGCTACATGATGGGACCTTGTGTGGGGTGCAGCTAAGGAGCGAGCCACTTGCCTGGCATGTACTAAGCCCTGGGTTTGATCGTGAGTACTGTAAGATCATTGGCTCTCCTCAAAGGTTTCTTCGGCATCCCAGAAGACACCACAGCATGGCTAATTCCTAATGTTCAATGAGGTGGAGCCATATCTGCCTTCCAGAAGCAACACCCTCCTTCCACCGTAGCCTCTACACTCACTGCCTAGGCTGATTTGTGTTTGCGTGTGGAATCGTTCTTTGGTTTCCTATCATGCTTGCCTTGTTAGGCATTAGTAGCCACTAACACTGTCATTCTTCTAAGCTTTACAGGCTGGGAGCAGAGCAGGGTGTGTGCACACATGTGATTCCAATGCTCAGAAGAACCAAGAGCAGAACAGTTCAAAGCCAACCTGGGCTACATGAGACTCTGTTTCAAAAAACAAAACTAAGCAAATGCCCCAAAAAAACAAAGGGGGGAATGGAATTGCCTATTCCTTTAAAGTGTGTGACACAATTTTTCCATACCAAATGATCTGAACTGCTGCTTTTTATTTCATTTGGAGTGACATACATGCGTTTGAAATTTTTATTTTAAGTTTCAGTCCCATGGCGTCCCTTCTAGTGTCACTTGTGTGCAGCTAATTTTCTTGGAAGGTCCCTGCTTATATCCTTGTTCCCACACACCGTTTATACTTATACATCTGCACATACGCCTACATTTGTTGATCATGTTAACTAGTAGCTTTTCTATTGTCTTTCCTCTCAGACAGCTTTGAAATGTATTCCAAGGGCCGTTTTCTGCCTCATTAACTTCCACTTTTCTCTGCTTCTTTCTGTTCTTCTTTTGCTGAGCTTGGGTCTATTCCATTAGGATGCCTTGACTCAGATGACTAATTCATGTCTTATCATTCCTTCATGTAAATACTTAGAAAGGCTGGTTTTCATCCGAGACATGCTTTAGTTACATCACACCGAGGCAGACATTTACTGCTTTTAATAATCATCATTTTGCAGGAAATCTATTTCAATTTTTGTTTTTTTTTTTGTGCCATGCATTGAATATTTATTTCATGTTGCCTGTATTTTACTTTCAGTCCAGTAGTCTTTTCTGATTATCATTAATTTCTAATTTAATTGCGGCGTAATCTGAGACTATTGCCTGTCTTTGCCTCTCTTTGGGGATTCATTGAGGTTATCTCTGTTGCCTAATAGATGGTCAATATTTGCACATGCTCCATGGGACTTGGAAAGATATATTTTCTTCATTTAGTCTACAGGGTTTGTTATTTACCCACAGATTTCCATTATTACTTATGCTAATTGGCCGTCAGATATTGATTTTTATCTTTTGTCCAGTTGTCTGGAGACTGACATGTGAGTTGGAGTGATCTAGCTCCAGTGTGTTTCCATCTCTTTCTTTCCACATCTCCTTAAGCTCTGTTGTTTTCATTCACGCTGCTTCCTTCACTATAGCAGGCACCCTGTATTGTCATTGCTATGGCAGGTACCCTTTGTGCTACAGAGGTCCTCAATCTTCTTGGATGCTTTTCCGCTGAATTCCACTTTGTCTCATGCCCGCTCATGACTTCTTATGTCTACATTTATTTTTTTATTAGCCTCGTTAAGCATTTACCTGGTAATTTCCCCTCGTCCTTTAATTTTCAGCCTTCATGTTTGACTTTCCTTTAGGGATATGTCAACACACAGCCTAGAATTGGGTTTTGATTTGTGATCTAATCTGGAAATCTTTTAAAGAAATGAGTTAAACTCATTTATGTTTAGCAATAAGGCAAGCAGGCTTAGTCCTGGCTCTCATTTTATATTATGTCTCCAGGGATTTTTTTTTCAGGCATTTTTTTTCTTTCTGTGATTGTTTCTCCTTATGATTTTTCAAGGAATATTTTTGGCTTCAGATACATAGCTACAGATTATTCAAGAAACTATGTCTTCAGACATGGCTTATTAATTCTATAGTTCAGGCAAAATACAAATTGGTGCATTTTCTCTTCTTTCTCCTCCTTTCTTTCCACAGAGGACAGAGAAGGAAGAGATCCTGTAACCAAGGTGCATACGGATACAGCTCAAGGGGTAGCTCTGTGCAGGGAAGGAGACAGTGAGCCATGCCACAGCCTCTAGGCACCACAGTCTCGGGTTATACTGCAGGGTCTTCTCTACAACCTGATTTTAGTCAATAAGATTATCTTCCTAAATGGTCACCATTTATCATTAAGTATGATTATGTTTATATGACTTCATCTGTCAGCTCTCAATTATATCCTCTGACTCGACTGCTATTATAGCTTGAGGTATTCAGAGAACTTCCTCTCCCCTCCTCTCGCCCTGGCGATAGTCGCTGGTGGTATCGTTTATCCACCGTAAGAATATTGACTTTCTTCTTCCTCTGCTGCCCTCATCCTCTTTTCTGTTTGACTCTTGCTTTGAGTTAGAAACACCCGGTGCTCATTCTCCATCCTCAATCGTGGGCTGACGTTCCTCCTCTATTCGTGGGCTCAGAAAAGGCTCAGGAGGACAACCGTCCCTGAGTTACGGCATTCCCCGCATTGTCTTGATACTTACTTAGAAGATAACTAGGATAGATATAAACCATCGGTTCACATGCCCTTTCTCTGCTTATCTTGTAGATGTTGGCCACTGTCCTCCAGACACTGACTAATGCAGCAGAGGAAGCCAGGCCAAGATGATAGTTTCCCTTTGTACGAGACTTCGTCTCTTTGTCCTGGGTCCCAGTGGATTCTTTCTTGGTGTATCCTGTTCTTTTCCAGTATCCTTATATTAATTCTGAAGTAAGTTCATTGCAAGAGAAGTATGAACCCTCATGCTCCCTCCACACAAATTCCCCAGATGGTGATATTTGACTGTATTTTTCCATTTTTGCAGAGAAAAAGACATACACAAATTGACAGAGAGGTAAAGATAGGGTTTGTTTTGTCTTACACGATTCCACTAAATTGTCCTGTGCATGCCTCCAAAGAAATAAGAATTCTTCTCTCATATAACCACCAAAGAAGACAAAACCCATAGACACCCATCGGGATTTCCCTGACTACGCCTGTGATGTCTCTTTACCCCCACTTGGCACAGAATCTCATGCACCACGGTTTTGAATTTGAATGCAATTTTTGTGTGAAGCTGTCTTAATGCTGTGTTAATATTAAATGCTTTCCTTATGAAATCTCCACCCACAAGACTTAGCATTCTTTAGCAACCCCTGCCTAAGTCAAGGATCACTATGATGGGCTGGTAGTGAATACCCACCACCCCCACCTACATTTATCGGCTAGAATTCTACTTCAAGTTAGAATCCCCTTCGCTCTCATGTATTTTCTTATTTATTCACCTAAGTGTTCATTCATGTATTCACTCAAAACAATACGGGTTCTCAGGTGTTTATTCTAGGCAGCAGGTGCATAATCCATAACCTTATTTAACTCAATACACATATCAATCCAATTTATCCAGTGGAATCTCCTTCACGTTCTTGGCCACAACTCTAACTTTTCCTTAAGTACTTTCTGACACTTTTGGAATAACATTAGATTTCAGGTTCCTTGCACACTGTCTTCTACAGTCCTATCTTCTATATCCTGCGTGTAGGGTGACCTACATCCCCTTCTTCAGCTATTTCTATGTGACTCTTGGTAACTTGTAGCATAGGGCAGTGTTTAGAAAACAAGGACATTCATTGTGCACTCACTACTCCTGGAGTTCCACTCCCTCGGGCCTTCTCAGCAGAAAGAACTAGGAACGCTGCATGTACATACACGCGCACTGAGATTTCTGATTCCAATAGAATGTCCCAGATTATTCCCAGCCTTCTCCTTTTCTATGTGTGCAAATCTCCTCTCATATATAAAAAATGTGGTCCCTGGTTTCCTTATTCGATAACCTGCCTGCCACCTCTCTACCCATACTTCTACCTGGCTTCCACAAGAAGGGGAGAGGGGTCATAAAGGCATTACTCCCTGGAGGAGATCTCTGGAAGCTTCCAGTTGTTCTGGGTCATTTTCCCTGGCACCCAAATATATGCCCTTCCAACATTTCGATTTAAGTCTCCTTGTTTCCATGAAAGCTTTCCTAAGAAACAGTTGAGCACTTGTTCTGTCCTATTCTCCTGCCTTTGCCTACAGGGATCAGCATCGTGTTTACACTAGGGCCCCACTAGGACCCCACTGCCCCCTTCTCTGTCTCTCATCTCCTCTCTGGTACCTGCTAACACTTCCCCAGTTCCCAGTGCAGTTAGCCACAGCCACCTTTCCGGGCAGCATCGCTCCTGTTCTGCAGTGTGTTTTCCACACTGTCTGTTTCCCCTTGAGAGCCTTGCAACTGAATCTTGGCTGCCGAGACACAGTTGCCTTTTTCCTCTTCTCTCATTCTTGAGTTCTGCCAGCTCCCATTTCACTGCTTCTTGTCATTCCAGAAGGGATGCTTCTATTCTGTAGTCTTTTATCACACACACACACACAAAAAGAAAAACGATTTCTTCATTGAGTTCTTTAAATTCATTGTGAGATACTTGGTTACACTTTTTACCTATTCCCCGAGAACATTTCCTTTGGATCCTTCCTGATTCGGGCCTAACTTTCATGATGGTTACTGACATTTCCTGTTTAATACTATTGTGTCTATTCTACCAATGGTTCAATTTTTTTCTATTATTTGCTGTTATATGCGGGAGGCTTTCTCGGGCCAGTTCTTTGCAAAAAAAAAAAAAAAAAGTTCCTATAATTGGAAGAGGGATGAGGGAAAACCTTCAATTTTTTTAAAAAAATAAAGCCTTCTTCATAGGAAAATCAATGCCTGGAGGTTAATGCAGAGGGCACTGCTGTGGTGGTACAAAGTTCTACGTCATGACGCAGTGTTATTTACATGGAACACACATATGTAAAAGTTCATTAAGCTAAGAAATAGTTATGTGCTTCACTGTATATGTTACGCCTTAACAAACGTGTTTAGGAAGAAGGCAGAATGGGGAGAAAGACTTTAGGGGAGGGGCTCTCTTTCTGCTGTCACTGATATTGCTACCTGCCTACAGGTCTCATCTATATGATTCTTTCTAGCCTTGAGGCTCCTCTGCTTCTGTGAAACAATGTCTCAAGAGACACTTTTGCTCACATCTGCCCATGCTAGTTCCTGATCATGATTGGCAGACAAGCAACAAGGCTATAGGGCTTTAGGATGCCACCACTCCTGCCCACACCTCCATGGCATGCATTCTGCTTGAAGTTGCGCCCAATCCCTGCCCCTGAGTTGGCTGGTTGCTCGCCTGTCTAAACCTCCTCATGTCTCTCCTGGCAGCCTATCTCAAACCTTGCCCTTGTCTTTATTTCAGATTCCAAAATTTATGCTTGACCTTCTAATCCCACTGAAAATGATACTTCAAGGTTTCACTACTGTCTTTGTGTTATTTTTGAAACAGAGAAAGCAAAAGGGTTATTTTCTACCACTAGCCACCTCATCCCTGAGGTCCTGCTGGCCTGTTCCTTGGACTTATCACATCTTAAAGCAGTCCCCTCTGAGACTCAGTCTTCCTATTGCAGAATGGGCGGGGTGGGGGAGATGCTGGGCATTTTGCCAGTGTTTGCTAAAACCATCAAAGCAAAGTGTGGAAAACAAAGGCATGAGACCACATAACTCTCTGCTGTCGGGAAGTGTTTCTTAACACGGCAACTTTAGACACTGTCTGTGGTGCCGATTGTGTTACACACGCACCCATACTGTTGGTGCTTCCTTTGCTTCTCCCCACCCTTATCCCCCACCCCATCAAGGCTGGAGCCCCAATCTCATGTAGACTACCAGTCAGGGACAGTTACTTCCTCGGGAACAGATTCTTATCTCAGCGTACTGACATCCCAGCAACACACACTCAACACACAAAAGCAGAGCAGATTCTCCAAAATTTCAATTTGCTAGCTGCCCTGTCTCATTTCTCTAGCTGGCTGCTAAGGTGGCAGTAGGAACATGCACTCCCTGGCACCATCTGCCTGCTTGTGAGCAAACACGGGCTCCCTCAGCCAGGACGTGTGAAACACCAAGGCTGGCTCCTGCCTCTGGCCCATGGTGAACTCTGAAGTTCCCAACTAGAGATGGACAGCATTCAAGTTCTGGGGTCAAAATATTCCACCCACATCACACAAGACACAAATACTGATTCCACTAATAGAAGTGACCCATGGAAACCAAGATCTTTCAGAAGCAATCCACTTGCCATGGCCCAAAGGGCATAATAAATGAAGTATGAGATTCAGTTTAGGGGTCTGGACATATCACAGGCTCAAGCACACAGACAGGCGCTCCAAGGTCTAACCCAAGTTTCCACCCAGCTGAAAACACATCTTGTCTACAAAGCATACACGAAGGTCTGTTCTGTCTTCTTGATGCTACCTCTTTAGGGAAGACCCAAGACTCAGAGCAGAACATTCGAAAGGCAACCCTAGTAGAAATCTTGAGAACTCTTTTAAAAATAAAATAGGAAAAGCCACTCTTTGATAAAAGCAGTCCTTTGGAACTGAATACCCTCCCTCTCTTGGAAGCCTCTGTGGAAGGAGTCAGTGTTCTCGGAGAATGAAGACTATACAAGCATGAAACATTTGTGTGCTCGGCGCTCGGCGGTGGCTGTCACGGCAGGAGGGTCCGGGACACTCCCAACATCTCCACTGGCAGCTCCCTGCTCCTTACTGAGCTCTGCATTCCCCAGAAGCAGATGCCACACGGCTCACATCTGCAGAGGGCTTGGACTCGGAACTAAGGCACTGGTTCTGCCACTAGCTGTCCGAGTACTCTTTCTTGAGAATGTAACTCTCCTCCCCCAGTTGCCTTAACAACCACTTATCTAGCAAGTAGATGATACAGTCAAAAGCCCCCCTCTTCAAGGAGGAAGGGTGCCCCTTCTGTGGTCCCCCTCTGAGCCTAGCTGTTATACCATTCCTGCTCCCACTCCGCCCACTTACTAAGAAAGTGCCTAGAGCTTTATCAGTCAACTACTGCAGCACCCAGGCCCAGAATGTAGCTGTCACTGTGGCCAAATACACTCAGCGCTGCAAGACCGACAGCGATGGGGAATGGCAAAGAGAAATGGATATGGCAAGCTCTTCATGCAAAACCAAACCAGCGTAAGAAAGAGTGTAGGCAAAGGATATGGAAGCAGAGAGGGAAATCAGAGAAACATCACCTTTCACGATAGCCACAAACAGCATAAAATATCTTGGAGTAACTCTAACCAAGGAAGTGAAAGATCTATTTGACAAGAACTTTAAGGCATTGAAGAAAGAAATTGAAGAGGATACCAGAAAATGGAAGGATCTTCCTTGCTCTTGGATTGGGAGGATCAACATAGTAAAAATGGCAATTCTACCAAAGGCAATTTATAGATTCAATGCAATCCCCATCAAGGTCCCATCAAAATTCTTCACAGATCTTGAGAGGACAATAATCAACTTTATATGGAAAAACAAAAAACCCAGGATTGCCAAAACAATCTTATACAATAAAGGAACTT